>NW_016820812.1:340010-467500 GCF_001698545.2 Rhinopithecus bieti | reverse complement strand
GGCGCCCCTTTTTTTTTTTTTTTTTTTTTTTTTACTATTTTGGCTTAAAGTCTAGTCTATCTCATAAGTACAACTATACCTGCTCAATGTTGTTGTTCATTTGTATGGAATATGTACATCACTTTACTTTCAGATGTAAAGCGGTAAGGTGAGTTTCTTGTAAGAAGTGTATAATTAGATCATGTTTCTTAATCCATTCAGCTATTGTATATCTTTTAAGTGGAGAATTAAATCTGTCTGTGTTCAAGGTTATTGATATGTGAGGTTTTGGTGTCTTTTCTGGCTGTTTCATAGATTCTTTGTTCCTTTCTTTTTCTCTTATTGATTGTTGTTGTGGTTGGTGGGTTTCTACAGTGGCACCATTTCTCTTCCTATTTTATGTGATTGCTTTGCCAGTGAGTTTTATACTTTCATTTGTTTCCATGATGGTACATGTTGTTATTTTGCTTCCAGGCTTAAAATTGCCTTGAGCATTTCTTGTAGGAGTGGTCTAGTGGTAGTGAATTCCCTCAGCATTTGCTTGTCCAGGAAAGACTACTTCTCTTTCATTTATGAAGGACAATTTTGCTGGATATAGTATTCTTGGCTGACATTTTTTTTTTTTTCTTTCAGCACTTTGAGTATATCATACCATTCTCTTCTGGCCTGTAAGGTTTCTGCT
Source organism: Rhinopithecus bieti (assembly GCF_001698545.2). Taxonomy (NCBI): domain Eukaryota; kingdom Metazoa; phylum Chordata; class Mammalia; order Primates; family Cercopithecidae; genus Rhinopithecus; species Rhinopithecus bieti. The sequence goes on along the minus strand of NW_016820812.1, from coordinate 466,839 downwards.
GAGAAACTCACTCTTAGGCTGATGGGGTTGTCTGTCTGTCTGTCTTTCTTTCTTTCTTTCTTTCTTTCTTTCTTTCTTTCTTTCTTTCTTTCTCTCTCTCTCTCTCTCTCTCTCTCTCTCTCTTTCTTTCTTTCTTTCTTTCTTTCTTTTCTTTCTTTTCTTTTTAGATGGGGTCTCACTGGGGTCTCACTCTGTCACCTAGGCCAGAGTGCAGTACAGTGACATGATATGGGCTTACTGCAGCCTCTGCCTCCCAGGCTCAAGCAATCCTCCCACCTCAGCCTCCTTAGTAGCTGGGACCACAGGCACAAGCCACCATGCCTGGCTAACTTTTTGTATTTTTGGTAGAGATGGGGTTTTGCCATGTTGCCCAGGCTGGTCTTGTACTCCTGAGTATGAGTGATTACCCATCTCAGCCTCTCAAAGTGTCAGGATTACAGGCATGAGCCACCGCACCTGGTCAGGGGTTTTCAGGTAACTATATGCTTTTCTCTTGCTCTTTTTAGGATTCACCCTTTATCTTTGACTTTAGACAGTTGGACTATAGTGTGTCATGGAGAAAACGCTTGCAGAATGTATCTTCCTGGAGATCACTGAGTCTCCTGTATTTCAATATCTAACTCTCTAGACTTGGGAAGTTTTCATCTATTATTTTATTAATTAAAGTTTCTAATATTTTCTTTGTCTCTTTACTCTCAGGGATATTAATAACTCAAATATTTGATCACTTTGTGTTTTCCCAAGTGTCATGAAGGCTTTACTCATTTTGTTTTATTCTTTTTCTTTTTGTCTGACTGGATTATTTAAAAAATCCTGTCTTCAAGTTCTGAGATTCTTTATTCTCCCTTATCTAATCTATTTTTGAAGTTTTCAAATGTATTTTATACTTCCTTCAATGAATTCTTCGGTTCTGGAATTTCTATTTGGTTCTTTAAAAAAAAACCTCTTTGGTAAATTTTCATTCATATCCCGTATTGTTTTCTGATTTCTTTGTGTTATTTTCAGTTATTTTGTATATCACTGAGCTCCTTTAAAATCAATATTTCAAATTTTTTATGTGGGATTTCAAAATTTCTTTTTGATTAAGATGTATTGCTTGAGAATTCTGATGTTCCTTTAGAGGTGTCACATTTCCTTAATTTTTCATGTTTCATTTGTCCTTAAGTGGATCTCTGCACATCTGGTGTAACTGTTGCTTCTTCCTGTTTTTGAAATTTTCTTTCATAGAAGAGGATTTTTTCCTAAAGATATATCTATGGTTTTGGTTGAGTAGGGTACTTTGGCTTTGATTCTGGGCGCATGTAGTAATGTAGTCTCTGTATAATTTTTTAGGCTGTAAATAGTGTTGGTGGCATCCATGATTTCCTCACTGGGTTAGGGTGAAGTTAGTAGTGGAGGCTGTGGTGAAGTTGTACTAGGGATTGGGATGCCAGATGGGCCAGTCTTCAGGCCCTAGTGATGACAGCAATGGGCTAAATGTGCCCATTTGTGCCCAGGGCTGTATATGCTGGCATCTCTGTTGGCAGTTATTTGGCAGGCTGATTTCTGGGCCTCCACGTGGCTTGTTCAGTTGCTGGTAGTGGCAGCAATGGACTGGGTGTGTAGGTGGGTTTTGGGGCTTTTGGGCAGCTGGCATAGCATGAGCGATGGCAGGAGCAGTAGCAGGATGATTCTGTGGGTCCCAAGTGGTGTGCATTGATGTTGGTGGTTGCTGTGATGGGCTGGGTGGGACAATCTCTAGGCCTTTAGGTGGCACTTGCAAGGAGGTGCCAGGTGACGTGATGGTGGCTGGGAGTTTAGGCCCAACCATAGGCCCCAGAAAGAGTGCTCAGGTACCCAAGATGGTGGATTGCTTTGCACAGTCCCCAGGACCCCAGGATGTATGTCCGGTCTCAAAGAGGGGGGCAAAGCTGGGCTGTGCAGGTTTGTGCTCAGGCCTCTTGGTGAGAGCAAGAACCACCATTGGGGGCCAGGGTAGGGTGATCCTCAGGCCCCAGGCAGAGTGCTCAGGTAAGAGATGGTAGCAGCTGTGCTGAGGTGCTACGACTGGACAGAGTGTGGCTGTGCTCTGTGGTCACAGCCTGGGCTGGTAAGTGGGAATGTATGTCCTTCCCACAGTCCTAGTGGGGTTTGCTTTCCAGCCTTGACAGTGTTAGCCCATGCCTGTCTCACGCTCCCACCCTGGCTGCAGGAGGCCCCATTTCAGCTGGTGAGCAAGTCCCAGTGGCAGCTTACACCCTTTTGGCATCCTCATCTCTGTCCTAGCAGCACCCACTTCGCCCTGCATCAGCCACTGCAACCCTCCTTTCCTTGTTTGTTTCTTAGCCCTGGCTGTGGGAGTGCTCACAGCTCACTCCCTATTCCCAGCAGCAACAATCTGGGTTTCTGTAACACCTCAGTCCCAGTGCCTCTGGGCCCCAGGACAGCATGCAGTCTACCCAAGGCTAGGTTTGAAAATGGTGTCTTGCTGTAGTTGCTTAGGTCTCAGACAAGTGTGGGATCCAGTGCAAGCTCCATCTTTGGAGCAGTTCCATCCCATGGTCTCCTGGCAGCTCCCTATGTTAGCTTCAGTGGATGGGAGGGTTGAGGGGATCTCTTATGGCCAGGATTACATGATTTCATGGTGGAGATCTGGGCCACTGGAAGTCTCTCATTCACCCTTTCCCTGAATTGGGAAGTCACTCCCAGCTCCTAGTTGATCCTGGCTGGGCAGGCTGCTTGTCTCCCTTCTCCTTCCCTGCTTTTGGTGTTCCCTGCCACTTCTCTGTTGAATTCCAGTGTTCTCTGTTGGATAATGTATTCAAAGTGTGACTGCCTACACACTATGTTTGTTCTAAGTGGAAGAGGCTGACATGAAACGCTTCTGGTAGCCATCTTTGTCTGTGCTATTTCTAATACTACATGCTGTACCTAGGTAAATTCCTCGGGAAAGTTGAGACCCATGTTCACAAAATAAAGAAAAAGGCCACAAGGTTACAAGAAGGGTCACCCGGTTCCTCACGGTTATTTCATTTATTCATTTGTTTGCCTTTAAACCTACATTCATGGCTCAAAACCATTATGCAAACTGGGATTCTCATATGACTATGGATTTCATTTTTCCTTTATATTTTCCTTTTTTAAACTTCCTGTTACTTGTCCAATCTCAGTAGAAGTACACCTTCTAACAGAATAATACTGGCCCTACATTTTGAGATGATAGCAAATGTTTACAGAACAGACAAAATCGAACTTAACAATAGACTTCAAGTAGACCTAGCCTGAGAGCCACTCTCTCCAAACTTCCCTTTTGCTCAAACATGGCTAAAGGGTTTTGACACTGACTCCTAGTCACCATCAAATCCCTCCAATGTGAGACCAGACCAGCCACCTAGGACAGGTCTATCCTGGCACCAAGGAATAATCAAAACCTAACTACAGGATGACTCATCGGGGATGCTTTCTGATAAAGATCTTGATCAAATGGGGGAAATGTGAAAGTTGTCAGAATTATAAAGGAGTCACTTGTGCCAAAAAACAAAACAAAACAAAAAACCCTGACAAATAGAGCCATGGAAGGCCATGAAAGAAGGGTTCTCCTAGATAAATGACTGATAACAAGAGCCATCACAAGACTCTGAAAACACCAAAACCTTGCGCAAAAGCCATTACAATCTTAAACACACACAAAGACTCCTGCAAAGACCTCTGCCCAACAACTCCCTGTCCAGCCTTGGACTGGCACCACCCTTATTATTGATCCTTGTAGCCAAGGATAATTGTCTCAAAATAATTACGTAATCCTTCTTATTTTTCCTTTAAGAACTGTTGTCTTCCTTTACCTCTTCAAAAACACACATAGTTCACTATGGCACATGTATTCCCATTGCAATGCCCTATTCCCCAATACATATCATCATTTTCTTTTAGTGAGCTTCTCTCTGTTATCTAGGTTGACAGAGATGATGGAGCAGAGCCGCCCCAGTTAAGGTATTCCAACAGGCAGAGGCCCCAGTTGACCCACATTCAACTGAGCCCAACCTAAGTCAGCTGACTGACCCTCTACTAACCCCCAAGCTATGATAATAAATGACTGTAGCTTTAAGCCATTGAATTTTAAGACAGTTCGTTACACAGAAATAGATAAGTGATACAATGCCTTATGTGCTAATGATAGCAACTTGGAAAACAATGCTCCAGGTGGTTTTTACATGATCTCCTTGTAATGTTTGCTTCTACACTAGAAGTTCTAGTGTTCTACTTCTAGAACACTAGAAGTTCACTAGAGCAGTGGACTCTAGTGAATGGCCCAGGCCATAACATTTTAGGCACTTTGTTTATAGCTGGTTGCAATCCTACGGTCTCAGCATTCATAGTGCAATAACCAGGAACAGAGCAGTCAGAACCTTCTGCACTCACCCACCGACCCACCACCCCAAATACAAAGAGCTCACATTACAGTAGTCTATAAACCTTATTAGTGTGTTTATTGAGATTATAAAATATAATAAGTTATATATATACAGAGTTAGACAAAAATATTGACAATTAAGACTTCACTGTCTAAGGGCCACAGACCTACCCTGGGGTGTTTTCTAAATGTTTTAAAGTATTGCAAAATAATATCTCCACACAAAAATGGCAGGATGGAGTCCCAGCTTTGTTCAGTGAGAATTATTATGATCTCATTGTTCTGAATCCCATAACAAAGGCTAAAGCTTGTCAGAGTAAATCCCATGTTTCCAAATAAGTAAATGACAAGAGAATGTGTAACTATATAAGGAATAGCTCCCTAAAAATGGCAGGTGGAGAGCCAGCGGAACAGGAGCTGACACTGGCTGGCCTTACAGTCCCAGAATTCCAATAGCGTGAAATGAGGCCAAAGCACCAGGAGCAGAGAACAGCCACCCCACTCCTTCACTGAAAACATTCTGAGGAGGGTACAAGCTGTTATCCTGGAACAGCACACTCATCACAAGTGACATTTGCAGTCTAATTAAAGGGAGACTCATCATCATTATCATAATGCAGGGGGAAGGGGGCACCACAGGATTTCAAAGAGGAATTAAAAGGATAATTAAGCTCTGCCGTGGAGTATTTAGCTTGCAAGATAAACCAAATAGGTTCTGAAAAACAGCAGCAAACAGACACAGTAAATGATATTAAATATTCAGGACCTCATTATGATCCTCTCACAGTATGTACTACATTCGTTGGTGGGAAATTGCTTGTTGGTGTTAAAGATATGACTGATTTTCCCCCCAAAGCATTTTTTCAGTCATGCAACTTGTAATTTTTACAACCTCACTTTGTAAGTCAGAGACTTTGTTTTAATTTAGTAATAAACACAGTCAGACCTGCCATCAGGGAGCTCAGCAGTGAACTCCAAATTAACCCCTGGTGTGATCACTAGACTGCCTCCTGAGCCCTTGGCAGTTACAGGGATAGTACGAGAATCTGCCAAGAACAATGCCAGATTATTAGCTTTCTGCCTATAAATGTTATGTCAAACCATTGCAGTTACTGTGAAAATGCCAATTCTGAGTTCTTCTGTTTCAATTCCCATTTAAATGGACAAACCACACCGTATTTACTTCCATAGAGCACCTCAAAGGCCTGGCGTTTCCTACAGCTCCACTTTCTTTTTGCTCACCTGAACCCTACCTGCCCCAATTATAGAATCACTCGCTAACATCTCATTTGCACAAGAGAAACTGAGGTTGAGAGAGGAAAAGACAAGACCCAAGGTGGCACGAGAAGCCAGCTCCCTGGACTCCAAGCCCAGACCCTCATTTGCACTGCAGGACTCCACTTTCCCTGACTGGCTCAGAAGGCTGAGTCTGAAACTCTCAGGCCGTGAGGCTAATCTACGAGTCTCAGATGAGCTCTTGAAATCTAGAATTATGCGTGGCTGAGCTCTTAGGAAGTCATCATTTCTCTAATTACAGTTGGCTACTCATATATGTTTGAAGTGAAAACACAGGCTGACATGTTATAATTTAAATTGCTGTGTCCTTGAGCATTGCTGCCCCTAAAAGGTCAAATCTGCCTAAGGCTGAGAGTGGAAGGCCATTCACATGTAATGCAAACCACAGGGTACCCAGGCCAAAGATTCATGCAGTAAATGGAATTGGCTACTGCACACATCCAATTGCTTGGACAAACACATGCCTTGCATATTGGTTTTGTATAGAGTGAGCTCTTTCATTATTGACTGGAAGGCCTGTAAGAATATGGATGACCTCAAGGACAGGTAAAGTTATCCTAATGAAACCACATAGGGTATTAACAGATTTGTACTAAACCTGAAATAATACCTGGAGCAGGGTGTTTGCATTTTGTAGCCATTTTACCAAAATGTTTGAGCTGCTTCTTCACTAGGATGCCATCCTTCATCATCAGTAGGGAGTCATCTCCCACGTAGAACTTCTATTACATTTTCTAAGTGCCCCTTCATTCAGCTTGTTTGATGTCTTCCAGTGAAGTGGTTTGTAAACATACGTTCCTTCTGTCTTCTACTGGAGTGCAAACTCCTTAAAGACAGGGAACAGATTCTTCACTTCTGTCAGTCCCACGGGGTTTGGTTCATTTGAGTCCTCAACATTGTCTCATTGTTCAGTGAGTTAATGGTGGGCTGGTAGGCTGGCTGTATGAGTGAGTGGTTTTTTTTTTTTTTTTTTTTTTTTTGAGACAGAGTCTCGCGCCCAGGCTGGAGTGCAGTGGCCGGATCTCAGCTCACTGCAAGCTCCGCCTCCTGGGTTTACGCCATTCTCCTGCCTCAGCCTCCCGAGTAGCTGGGACTACAGGCGCCCGCCAAATCGCCCGGCTAGTTTTTTGTATTTTTTAGTAGAGACGGGGTTTCACCGTGTTAGCCAGGATGGTATCGATCTCCTGACCTCGTGATCCGCCCGTCTCGGCCTCCCAAAGTGCTGGGATTACAGGCTTGAGCCACCGCGCCCGGCGTGAGTGGATATTTACTCTGCCTGGTGAGGTACAGGTGAGCATCTGAAAGTAGCCCAGCTCTAGTCCTTTATCTTTGGTTAAATTGGAAGACAGGCCTTATTTCATCTGGCTCCTTGAACATCCTAAGGCACATGGTGACATCACAAAAGCCTTGATTCTTGGCAGTCTTTTGGCACCACTTACAGCTCCAGAGCCCTCATTGATCCTTGGCTTGTCCTGGGAGGACAACCCACAGGCATGCTTTTCAGGATGCAGCATGTGGCTGGGTAGCAGGTGGCACAACCCCCGCCCACTCCAGTATGTCTGCACACAAGGACTCCACAGCATCCAGCCGCTCAATCTGCACCAGTTTTGTGAGCAGCTCAGGGATGCTATAGCCTGCTGTGCTGATGCGGTCAAAGAGCTGCATGCCGTCTGTCATGCCCCCAATCTCATCCCTCTTCAGGCCGAAGCTCTCGGCGAGGTGGCGCCACGTTTTCACAACAGCCTTCTCAGAGTTGTACGTGGAGCTGAGCATTCGGCTAGTTTTCTCGAGGCAATCAAATGGCAGCTCCGTGGGGCTAAGACCTGCAAACACCAATGGCCACAGTTAGATGCTGCAAGTCGCAGTCAACAGAAGGTCAACACCATGAAAAATTATTTAAATGAAATAAAAATTATTGAAAAAAACATAAAAAAATCGTAAAACAAAGCATGCAGAAAGCCACCTAAAACAAATGCATAATTTAAGGCAAACGACACCTAGAACGCTGCCAGCCACAAGAGAGGGCTGTGCATGTACCCTAACCCCGGTAAGAGCCCCTTCCCCACTAGGAAAATGACTGCTCTATTGACCATGATAATAATTCCCTGATGACCATTTTTAGCAATTCTCAAAGACTTCAAGACAAGTTATCCTTAGTTGGGTAACCCTGTCTCCCATGGGGCTGGGCTGAGGAGGGGGTCAAAGAGACAGTATCATGTCTCTTTAGGGAACAGTAGTCAACTTTGTAATGGGTGCTCTCAATGATAGCCCCAGATTGGGGTTATCTGAACCAAGTCACTGCCAACTCAGTGGTCTGATGGTTTTTGGGGTTCACTGTACATTAGACTCACCTAGGAGCATTTAAAAACTTGATATTGCTGCTTCTGGAAGATGAGTAGATATAATTTTCCCTAATCCTCCCACTAAGTGCAGCTAAAAGCCCTGAACATTCTGTATAAAACAAATACAAGAAGTCTCTGAAAAGTGGAGAAAAGAAGACAGACCAACTAGGGACCTCGGTACCTAAGGATGGTGGTAGTGGTGAGTTCCCTGGGTTTTCTTTGGCCTCATTCCAGACATGGGGCAGAAAAGTCCAAAAATCCAGAAATAATAGCAACCACAGACAAAAACAGCCCCAACAAAAGGCTTCTCTCTCTAGTCAGAGCACTAGGAAAAGAGCAGCCTAGCAAGCATAAAACATTTAGACAATAATTGCTCTATTCCAGCCAAACACCACAGAAAAACTGTGTCCCCACTCCATCCAGGGTAGCAAAGACTGAGAGGGGAGCCTAAACTTCCACCCTCACCAAGCTGTAACACTGTGCCAGGTGGTGTCAGGAAAGGCCATGTAGGGAGATGGGGCTTTCTCATCAACCAGCTGGTAACAACTCCCCTGCCCCTGTGGTGACCATGTCAGGAGCCATACTCCCAAACCCCAAGTAGCAGTAAAAAGGAGTCCCCTTGGGTGTTAGTGAAGGTTGAGTGGGGAATTTGGATGTCTACCTTCACCTAACAGTAGCAAGACAGCACCCTCATTCTCCTGCCACAGGGCTGTCTATCAAAAGGAGCCAGCTAAAATAGAAGGCTTAAATAAGACCCAGAGTTTCATATCAGGACATAAAACTACACAGGTTTCAAAGTGAATTCATTCATCATACCAAGAACCAGGAAGATGTCAAATGAGTAAAAAAGAAAAACAATAGATGCTAACACTGAGATGACAGATGTTAGGTAATCTGAAAAAGGTTTTAAAGAAGCCATAATAAAAGTGCTTCAACAAGCAATTATGAACATGCTTAAAACAAATGCAATAATAGAAAAACAGAAATAGAAAATAGAAAAAAATAGAAATCCTCAGCAAAAATATACAAAATGTACAAAAGAAATGAAAATATTAGAACTTAAAAAATACAATAACCACAATAAAGACTCAGTGGATGTGCTCAATGGCAGAATAAAGACAGAGGAAAGAATCAGTGAGATGGATAATGGAAGCTAGCAGTGGAAATTACTCAATCAGAGAAAATAAACTGAAAAACACAGAGCCTTAGGGAACTGTGGGGTTATAACAAAAGAGCTAACATTTGTGTCATGAAGTTTCAGAAGGAGACGAGAAGAGAGTGGGACTAAAGTACTCAAATAAATGATGGCTTAAAACTCCCCAAATTTGTAAAGAGATACAAGTCTACAGATTCAAGAAGCTAAGCAAATCCCAAACAGGATAAACCCAAATATATTCATGTCAAGATACATCATAAATGAACTTCTGAAAACTAAAGATAAAGTCTTAGAAACAGCCAAAGAAAAACAACGCCTGACCTAGAGACAGAAAACAATTAGAATGACAGTAAATTTATAATCAGAAACCTGGAGACCAGAGAGAAGTAGCACAGTATTTCCAAGTACTGAAGGAAGAGAACTTTCAACCCAGAGTTGCATACCAGGTTGCAGTGAGCTGAGTGAAAATATCCTTCAGGAGGACATGAGAATATCAAGACATTCCAAGCCAAAGAAAAATTAAGAATTTTTCACCAGCAGACCACCCTAAAAGAAACAAAAGGAAATTGTATAAACAGAAAGGAAATAATAAAAGAATGAAACTTGAGACATCAGAAAAGACAGAAAAGAACATAGTGAGCAAAAATTTGGGGAAATAAAATAGACTTTCCTTCTCTTTTAAGTTTTCTGAATTATGTTAGGCAGTTGAAGCAATTTATGTTGTTCTAAATATATGTAGAGGAAATATTTACAACTACTATAAACAGGGAAGGTAAAGGGACAAAGAGAAAGGTAAAGTTTTTATACTTCATTCAAACTGGCAAAATAATAACAGCAGGAAGGCCAGACACAGTGGCTCACACCTGTAAACCAAGGACTTTGGGAGGCTGAGGTCGGCAGTTCACCTGAGGTCAGGAGTTCGAGACCAGCCCGGGCAACATGGTGAAACCCTGTCTCTACTAAAAATACAACCGGTTGGTGTGGTGGTGCACAGCTGTAATCCTAGCTACTCGGAAGGCTGAGGCAGGAGAATCGCTTGAACCTGGGAGGCAGAGGTTGCAGTGAGCCAAGATCGCGCCACTGCTCTCCAACCTGGGCAACAGAACAAGACTCCATCTCAAAATAAAATAAAATAAAAATAAATACTAATAACACCAGTAGACTGATAAGTTATATGTGTAAATGTAGTCTCTAGACAAACTACTAAAATAACTATGGAAAAAGATAAAATCAAAACATATCACTCAAAAAACACCAAAGTTGAATTCTGAAATATGTTCAAGTGACCCACAGCAAAGCAGGAATATAAAAACACAGAAATGAAAAACAGAGACAACAAACAGTAAACAAAATATAAAATAGCAGACTTAATTAAGCCCTAATGTAATAATGACTACATTTAATGTAAATGGTTTAAATACCAACTAAAGGCTGGGTGTGGTGGCTTATGCCTGTAATACCAGCACTTTGGGAGGCCAAGGCAGGTGGATCAGCTGAGGTCAGGAGTTTGAGACCTGCCTGACCAACATGGTGAAACCCTGTTTCTACTAAATATACAAAATTAGCCGGTGTGGTGGTGGATGCCTGTGATGCCCAGCTACTTGAGAGGCTGAGGCAGGAGAACTGCTTGAACCTGGGAAGCAGAGGTTGCAGTGAGCCAAGATCACACCATTGCACTCCAGTCTGGGCAACAGGAGCAGAAACTCCATAAAAAACAAACAAACAAACAAAAACCTAAAAGGCAGAACTTGGTAGAGTAGATTTTAAAATATACCCAGCTATATGCTGCCTCCAAGAAACTCACTTCAATATAATGAGAGAGGCTGGTTGGAAGTAAAAGGATGGAAAAATACATACCATGCAGACTTCAATAAAAGGAAGGCAGAATGGCTATAACATCAGTTAAAGTAGACTTCAGAGGAAAAAAATTACCAGAAAGTGACATTTAATAATGATAAAAGGGTCAATCCAAGAAAACATAGCAATCCTAAATGAAGATGCACCAAACAACAGAGCTCCAAAATATGTGAAACAAAAACTGTTAGACCTGAAAGAAGAGACAAGCCCACAATTATAGTTGAAAACTTTAACATTCCTCCCTCAGTAAATGATAGAACAATTAGAAAAAAATCAGCAAGAATATAGAACTTACCAACATCATCAACCAACAAGATCTAATCAGCATTTATAGAACACTCCATTCAACAACAGCAGAATACACATTCTTTATAATTATGGGCCTTACACCTCAACAAATTAAAAGAATTGAAATTATACAAAGTATATTCCCCTACCACAATATAATTAGAATATAAATCAATAGCAGAAAAATCTTTACACATTTGGAAACTAGACAACAGTCTTCTAAATAATCCACAGGTCAAAGAGGAAGTCTCAAAGAAAATTTAGAAATGAATGAAAATAAAAATACCAGATGTCAGTATTTGTGAGACACAGCTAAAGTAGTACTGAGAGGGAAATTTATAGCAGAAATACAAAGGAGGAAAACTCTTAAGTTAATAATCTAAGCTCCCATCTCAAGCACTTAGAAAAAGATTAACAAAATAAACCAAATGTACATAGAAGGAAATAAGTAATTTAGAAATAAGAACAGTAATCAATGAAATTGAAAACAGTAAAGTAAAAGAGAGCAATATGAAAAGAAACAGTTATTTGAAAAGATCAATATAACTGACAAGGAAAAAAATAGATAAGACACAAATTACCAATATCAAGAAAGAAGCAGGAGATATCACTACAGACACCATAGATATCAAACAGATAATAAGGGAAAACTATGCAATTTTAACTCTACACATACAAATTTGACAACTTAGGTGAAAATAAACAATTTCTCAAAAAACATAAACTATCACAACTTACCCAATGTAAAACAGATCATTTGAACAGACTTATAACTATTAAGGAAGCTGAATTTGTAACTGTAAAAATCTCCAGCCAAACGTGGTGGCTCACGCCTGTAATCCCAGCACTTTGGGAGGCCAAGGTGGTTATGTTGCTTGAGGTCAGGAGTTCAAGACCACTCTGGCCAAGATGGTGAAACCCTGTTTCTACTAAAATACAAAAATTAGGGCCAGGCATGGTGGCTCACGCTGTAATCCCAGCATTTTGGGAGACCAAAGCAGGTGGACCATGTGGTCAGGAGTTCAAGACCAGCCTGACCAACATGGTGAAACCCCATCTCTACTAAAAATACAGAAATTAGCTGGGCATGGTAGCACGCACATGTAATCCTAGCTACTCAGGAGGCTGAGGCAGGAGAATCAATTGAACCTGGGAGGTGGAGGTTGCCAGCCTGGGACAGAGTGAGACTCCATCTCAAAAAAAAAAAAAAATTAGCTGCGCTTCGGTGGCACAAGCCTATAATCCCAGCTACTTGGGAGGCTGAGGCAGGAGAATCGCTTGAACCTGGGAGGCAGAGGTTGCAGTGAGCCAGGATCGTGCCACTGCACTCCACCCTGGGTGACAGAGCAAGACTCCATCTCAAAAAACAAACAAACAAAAACTCCCCAAAAGAAATCTCTAGGTCCACATGATTTCACTGAAGAATTCTACAAAATGTTTAAGAAATAATTAATAGCAATTCTACACTATATTTTCTAGACATAGAAAAGGAAGAAACACTTCCTAACTTACTCTGTGAGGGTAGTATAAACTGGATACAAAAACCAGACAAAGACAAAAAACAAACCACAAACCACAGACCAATATCTCTCATGAATAGAAATGCAAAATCCTTAACAAAATATTAGCAAATAGAATGCAACCATATAAAAAAGAATTGTACCACATCAGGTATGGCTTATTCCAGGGAGGCAAGGCTGGTTCAATATTTAAAAATTACTGCAATCCACTCAAAAAATTAATGTCAACAATTTATAAAAAGCCTAGAGCTAATATTATACTTAATGGTGAAAAATGGAATGCTTTTAAGATCAGAAATAAGGCAAGAATTTCTGCTTATGCTTCATCACTTACATTCACTGTAGTGCTGGAAGGTGTAGCCAGTGCAATAAAATGAGAAAAGGAAGGAAAAGGTATACACATTGGAAAGGAAGAAATAAAACGCTCCCATTTGCAGATGTGATTATCTATGTAGAAAATCCCAAGGAATCTACAAGAAGACCCCCAGATCTTATAAGTGAATTCAGCAAGGTCACAGGATACATAATAAACATACAAAAATCAATTGTATTTCTATATAGCTAACAATGAATGTATGGCTACTGAATTTAAATTGTCATTTACAGTTGCTCAAAAAATAAATGATATACTTATGATGTAAATCTAGCAAAATATGCATAGAACTTGTTTTTTGGAAACTACACAATGTAGATAAAAAAAAATTAAAGTTGTGCTAAATAAATGAAGAGCTATACCATGTCAATGGCTCAGAAGACTCAACATAATAAAGATGTCAAATCTTCCCAATTGATATACAGTTTTGTTGCAACTCATTAAAATCCCAGCAAGGCATTTTGTACATATAGGGAAGACTATTCTAAAACTTATATAGAAAGACAAAGGAACTAGAATAGCTAAAAGATTTTTGAAAAAAGAAAGTGGGAGCAGTCTATTTGATTTCAAGACTTATATAAGTTATTATATAACTTATACAAGAATCAAGAATGTGTGGTATTATAAGAGGGACAGACATGTAGATCAATGCAACAGAACAGCGACCCCAGAAAATAGACCTATACGAATATGCCAAACTGATTTTTGATAAAGTTTGAAAAGCAATTCAATGGAGGAAAGATACTTTTTCAAAAAAAACAGTGCTGGAGCAATTGGATATCCATAGACAAAAAAATGAACTTTGACCCAAGTTTCATATCTTCTATAAAAATCAACTCAAACTTAACTGCAAAATGTGAACTATGTGAACTTAAATGCAAAACATAAAAACTATGTGGACTTAAATATAAAACATTAAGCTATAAAACTTCTAGAAAAAATTGTGGGAGCAAATCTCTGGGATCTAGGACTAGGCAAGAGAGATCTTAGATTTGACACAAAAAGCACCATCCATAAAAGGAAAACTTTATAATTAGTTTCATAAATTTGACTCATAAAAATTTAAAGCATCATTCTGTGAAAGACCCTGTTAAGAGACTGAAAAGATAAGTTAAACTAGCTATAGAATGCAGAAAACATTTACAAAACCACATATCCATCATAGGACTAGTGTCTAGAATATATTGTTAAAAACCCTCAAAACTGGCCGGGCGCGGTGGCTCAAGCCTGTAATCCCAGCACTTTGGGAGGCCGAGACGGGCGGATCACGAGGTCAGGAGATTGAGACCATCCTGGCTAAAATGGTGAAACCCCGTCTCTACTAAAAAATACAAAAAACTAGCCGGGCGAGGTGGCGGGCGCCTGTAGTCCCAGCTACTCGGGAGGCTGTGGCAGGGGCATGGTGTAAACCCGGGAGGCTGAGCTTGCAGTGAGCTGAGATCCGGCCACTGCACTCCAGCCCGGGCGACAGAGCGAGACTCCGTCTCAAAAAAAAAAAAAACCCTCAAAACTCAACAGCAAAAAATCATATAATACCATTGAAAAATGGGCAAAAGACATGAAGAAACATTCATTTTACTGAAGAGGACATACAGATGAAAAATAAACACAAGAAAGGATATTCAAACAATAGGAACATGCAAATTAAGACCACACTAAGGTATCATAACACACTTCTCAGAATAGCTAAAATAAAACATAGTGACACCACCAACTGCTGCAAGGATATGGAGAAACTAGACCATTCACACACTGCTCATAGGAATGTAAAAGGGTACAACAACTTTGGAAAACAGTTTGGCAGTTTTTTTAAAAAAACAACCATGCAACTATCATACAAGCCAACAAAAGTACTCGTACATACGTGTACAAAAGTACACGAAAACCTATACACAAATATTTATAGCACCTTTGTTCATCATAGCCCTTAAGTGGAAATAACCCTGATGTCCTTCAGCAAGTGAATGGTTAAACCAGCTCTGGTCTATTTATGCCACAGACTACTACTCAGCAAGAGAGAGGAATGGACTATTGATACATGCAACAACCTGGCTGGACCTCCAGTGAATTATGCTGAGTGCAAAAAGCCATTCACCAACGGTTACATAATGTGATTCCACTTTTATAACACTCTTGAAATGACAAAACTGTAGGAACGGAGAACAGATTACTGGTTTCCTGGGGCCTAGGTGAGGGTGGGATGGGTGGGAATTGGCTGTGGCTGTAAAAGGGCAACAGGAGGAGTTTTTTGTATGGGAGCTGAGTCTAGCTTCACCGTGTCGATATCAGTGTCCTGGTTGTGACTTCTGTGTATGGTTTTGCAAGATGTTATCATTAGGAGAAACTGGGTAAAAGGCTTGCAGGATCTCTCTGTATTCTCTCTTACTACTACATGGTAAGAAGTATCTCAAAATAAAAAGTTTAATTAAAAACAAGACAAAACAAAAAACAGAGACACAGATGCCTGGGATTCACCCCTGACTAATTACATCAGGGTGTTGGGGCAGATTGGGTGGGCTGGATGGGCAGAGATGGTGTTAAGACCTGCAGGTGACTCTAATATTCATCAGGGCTGGGCACAGAGCACAAGTTCTCAGCCCTGGCTGAGGTTTGAAAACCCCTGTCCCGGGGTGTGAACTAAATATTTTTTGGAGCAGAGAAGAGCTTGCTGGTGGATGGAAGGTGAGTCCTAGACCATCCTCCCCTGGGCAGCTGACAGCCCCAGGCCATGCCAGGTGAGATCAGGCAGGCTGACCTGGGGCATGTGTTTATGGAGAGATGCCACGTTTCAGCGGCAGCCAAGAATTCTTGGCCCTGGAGCTCACCCACAGTATAGTTATTTCTGGCCAACAAAGCACTGAACCAGAAAGCCTGCCAGGGAACAGGGGGCTGCACTTGGCCTATGGTGGAGTGTGGGGGTGGGAGGAGCGGCATTGGGGGCATTGGTGAGCTGCCCGGCGTGCACCAGGCTCCACTCCTGCTGCCCGGCCAGATCAAGGAGTCCGAGGAGGGAGGCCAGCAAGGCCAGCAGCAGGAAAACTCCTGACCTCAGCCACGAGGGGTTTATCTTTGGGGTTAATAAGAAGGTAATTTAGAAAGAGGATTTTGCAGGAACTGGAAGCTGAGGATTATGATTTCAGATTGCAGCACCGACGGTCCTATCCTGTTGCCTTTTACCTGCCCACACCCAAGCCCAGGTTATGGGGAGACAGCCTGACTTGGCTCAGAAGGCTGCTGGGAGGGGAGGCTGGAGGCTCCCAGGGCCATCGGACATCGGGGACGCTCGACGGCAGGGAGAGGGCGGCTAAGTCTAGGATAAGTGACTAAGTGACTGATTATGTTTCCCAGATGACGATGCCAGTGTGGAGACAGGCACTGGGGACACGGGAGTTCCAAGGCTCCATGGCTGCTGCTCCCCGACCCTGCATGTCCCTGTAGTGGGTGCCTGCACCGGGCTGTCTCCCGCCATGAGGGGAAGGCCCATGGAAGCACTGGGAGATGCCTTCTAATATCTGGGAGCCAGATTCTGTTTCTCCACACCTGAAGTCAGTTCCAGCGGCCGTTCTGACCAGAGTGCAGCAACTGGATGGGCGGCTTCCCTGAGTTCCCCTCACAGGAGCCTCAGGGCTCCGGGCACAGCCCTTATATCTGCACCACCTCTCTCAGCTTACCTTCCATGACTCCACACACGTTGGCATACACATCCAAGATCTTTTTCCTCCGGCTTTGAATCTGTAAAAAAGGAGTCAGGAGAATTTTCACCTCCAGAAAGGGGCAACAGTAGTGAGGAGGCAAATCCTCCATGTCAGCAGGGGCAGGCAGCAGCTACGCCTGACACCAGAGACGCTGCACACAGCCCCCGTGTCAGCACCCCAGCCCCGACACACAGGGAGGAGGGTCTTCTTCAGGTTTTCCCACTCAATCATCTTTGGGGTCCACTGTGGGTGCTTCTCAGGCTCAGCTGGGTGGTCAGACTCGTAAGATACTTGGGGATACCCCTGGCATCAGTCTGTTTGAAAAGATGACCATGGGGACCCCCACTTGCCCTCAGGACATCTGTGCTGCAGCAGAGCCGTGCGGGGCTCCCATTCTGGATCACGTGGCTGGTGCCAGGAGACCAGGCCCACGGTGCACAGGTGCTCAGTGGCCCTGGCTGAAGAGTCCTGGGGCCATGGCTACCTATTTCTTTTGTAACAACCCACAGGCTTCCAGGATCTCTGCAAGTGGCAGCCCCATTACCGAGGTCACTGAACTTGGAGCAGGTAGAGCATGGCATCCTATCAGGACCAGGCCGGAGCCAGGATCCCAACTGGGCATTTTTGCCATCAGTGATGTTGCCTAGCAACACAGCTGTCCTGCGGCTGGGGTCTGCAGCCAGGGCACAGACTAGAGGGACGACCACAGGCCAGGTCCACAGGGAGCCCAAGAGGGCTCTGGTCATCTCTGCCCTCACCCCTGCCCTGCTCCTGGCCACAGTACATTACAGGGTGGTAGGTGATAAAACCCTGGGGACAGTTTCTACATGTGAGCCTGTTTTTATATTTTTAAAAATGCTTACAAGAAAGGCGTGTGTGTGTGTGTGTGTGTGTGTGTGTGTAGAAAATTGTCTAGCTGGATAAAATCCAGTATATTTACAAGGATCTTTTTCTGCCCTCTGGCATTCCAAGTGATTTGACCTTTTTTCTTTTGCTTATTCTTTTCATGTTTGTGTATGAAGCTATATAATAAAAACAAAGTGGCTGGGCGTGGTGGCTCACACCTGTAATCCTAGCGCTTTGGGAGGCTGAGGCAGGTGGATTGCCTGAACTCAGGAGTTTGAGATCAGCCTGGGCAACACAGTGAAACCTCGTCTCTACTAAAATACAAAAAAATTAGCTGGGCGTGGCAGCATGCACCTGTAGTCCTAGCTACTTGGGAGGCTGAGACAGAAGAATTGCTTGAACCCAGGAGGTGGAGGTTGCAGTGAGCCGAGATCGCACCACCGCTCTCCAGGCTGGGTGACAGACAGGCTGGGTCCCATCTCAAAAAAAAAAGAAAGTCTTTTTCCCCCCCTTTTGACTATCTTGCTGTGAACCTGTCACTGTCCAAGTCTCCTTGCTTGGACTTTTGGGAGAAACACCCCATCTTGCAGGAGAGCTGATTCAGTAAGAAAGTTCTAGTCTTGCGGCTGTGAGGGGGCCACATCTCACAGCTCATCATGGCATCTGCAGGAGCCTCACCCCGGCTGACTTGTTGCTGGTGGCAGACTTCTCCCTGGCCAGGTGAACCAGCGACAGCAGGCACAGCTCCGGGGAGCCCTGCTTGTCAGGGGCGGGCTCCTCGTCACTGTCCACACTCCGGCTCAGCAGCTGCTCATTCTCAGACGAGGCATCGTTCTCGCTGCAAAAACAAGAGCAATGGTCATTAGCAGCGCCTGGGGGGACTGCAGCCCTGACAAGTTCTCCTGTGGTGAACTTGTCCATTGCTCAGCTGTGGACAGTGGGGGGCAATGACTTGTTTTTCAACTGGGCACCTTGTGGGCACAGGACCAGGGGACGTGAGATGAGACAGATACATCGGTGGCTTCCTGCTTCCTTCCAAACAAGTCCATGGTGGGTGACCTGCAGGCGTCTAAGGGGCTGGGGCTGCCACTGAGGGTGGGAGGCATCCATGGGCCTCTCCTTCTCTGCTATCTGACACGCAGTGGCTGCTCCATAAAGGTTCATTGAATATGTCCTAGATCCCTGTATTTAATCCCAGTAAGCACCAAGTTCAACTGGTGTCTTCATGTTAAGCAAATAGATTGATGTGGCTGGCACTGAATCCATGCTGGCTCTCTGGAGTCATTGAAAAGGGAGCTGAATGGAGCCTTGTGCCTGGAAAGCCCCCTCTTGACTAGGGGGGTGACCTGGCTGACCTGTGTGCATTGCAGAGGGTGGCACAGCAAGCCCCAGCGGGTGAGGTGGGTGGGCGGTCGGATGCACGAAGCCCAGGTTCATGCCACCTTGTGGTTCACAGCCCACAAAGAACCCAGGGTCTGCCCTTGGCACATGTGGGTTGGAGCTTAAACTCTCTTAAAACCATTCCAAGTATATGAAAAGCAATATTCTTTTTAGAGGCATCCTGCTTGCTTCCTGTGGTTTGGCTGAAGACCTTTTTTTCTTAAAAAAAAAAGGATTGTATTTGTTAGTAACTAGGTTACAGCAGTGAAGCCCACAGGCAAACACAACCCTAGAGACAGAGTAATACAAAGAAAATGAGAACCATCACGAAGCCCCAGTGGGATCCACTTCCTCATCAGGCTTCAGGGGCTCACAAGGAGGTGGTAGGGCCCATCCCTGTCCCCACTTGAGAGCAGGTGAGATGGAGCAGGTGAGGTGGCACCCCAGGTCCTGTCTCCAAGACCCAGGGACAAACAGCAGAGACAAAAGCTCAGCGCCTTGCTGTCTTTTAATGTACAATTGTCAGGGTTCAATTTGTATTTAATATTTGTGTATGAAAGAAGTATATATTTTTTCCTAGTAGGGCCTCTGAATTTTCCGTCTTCAACTGCAACTCAGGTCGTGGGGCGTGTCTCTGCCCTTTTAATTTCTGGAAATAAGAAAAGCTTGAAAAACAGAAGGGAGAGGCTGAGACGGAATGAGATAAGGCTGGGCTGGAGGCTGAGGAGCGAATTCAGTCTCTAGGGAGGCCCTATTTAAGAGTTACATCCATACAGGGTGACCAGGTCCTGCCCTTGCTCCTGGGAGCAGCAGCTCGGATCTGGCACCTCCCGCCAGTCAGGCACAATGGGGCTTAGACCACAAATTCCTGCAGGGGTGGTCGTGGCTGAAAAATGATCAACTGGAATTGAGTCACTTGCAGGAAATAACCACCCCAACACATACTCCGCTTTTCTTTCCTCGTATGCAAAGACTTTGTATTTGTTTGCCTCCTGCTCGTGTGTCAGGGGTGTTAAGAGACACTGGAGTTTTCCAGGTGAGACAATGCACCTGGCAGTGCTTTATGAATGCCAAAGCTCCACACAGATGCTGGATCGATTATTATTTCTCGACAGGAATGGCTTTGCGAGGCGAACCACAGGAAGATCATGGGGTGGGGGCAGGAGAGGAGGGTTTAACCTCTGCTCTTCCTCTAACCAGTTTGGTGACCTTCTGGTGGCCTCTGTGCCCCATCTGCCAAGGGAGGCACTGTTGTGGGGGTGTCCTTCCAGCGCAGCCTGCAGTGGCCATGGGGCAGAGGCTGGCAGCGGGCTCCAGGTGCATTGCCTGGCTGGGAGCTCAGGCTGTGGGGTTGATTTTTGGAAGCTACGCAGGACCAAGTCCAAATGACCATCCCACTGGATGAATAGAACATTGACTTCCCTCTTCCCTCGATTTTAGAGCAGAGGCTGCTTCCACACCTTCATGTGTGGTAAACACGGGAAAGGCCTCACCTGCCAAATCTCCTCCTCCAGAGGCCTCTTTACGCCACGTGGCTCCTTGGGAGCCTGGACTCAGACCCCAGCCCTGCTGCTCACTAATGTGTGACCTTGGGCAAGTGACAACTTCCACACCTCAGTGTGGTATCCTATAAACAGGGATGATATGAGCACCTTGCTCCTGCGCTGTGGAGGGGAAGATGTGTTCACAGCCCTAGGCCAGCACCTGGTGGGCAGCAGGCACCGAATGCTGTTAGCCATCATCACCGCGGTTGTTACCAGCATTACGGTGGCAGCAGTACTGGCACCGCCACGAGCGGTCCTGGTGTATTGGCTGCAGCAGCAGTCATAGGGGATGCTGCATGCATCCTTGGCTTATGTTCTGTCCTCCCAGTCTGGAGAAGGGGCATGAGGAAGTCGGATGTTAAGGAGGAAGGCCCAGGGAATTTGGCAGGGTGCAGGGACAGGAGCCTCACCCGAGAGCAGCAGGCAGCTGTTCCCACAGGCTCCTCACACCGCCTGACCCCTGCCAGTCAGCAGAGAGGCGGCAGGGACTGTCTGTCGCTGAACATCCCTATGGTGTCCCAGGCTAGCCTGTCAGTGCACCCGGCTGCACCCTGGCTCCCCTCCCTGCTCAGGATCCACAGGACCCCAGCCTCAGCCTGGCGCTGGGGGCTTCCACATACCTCTTGGTGGGCTTTGCTGGAGTTGCTGTCAGCTTCTCAAATTCATCCTTCTCAGAGAACATCACCACGTTGTCTGCAGGGAAATGGGGAGGTTGGGGAGACAGGAGTTAGAATTGGCTCATGGCTCTGTGCTCAGCTCAACCCTGTTCTTCCTGTTGGGCAGAGCTGCCCAGTGTCTGCGTGGCACCACCCCGCGGTAAGCACAGCGTGGTTCAGCATGCGAGAGCAGAAGCAGAGAGTAGGCCGCTGCCGGGGACGCCCTCCACCCAGAGACGGGCACCACGCACATGGGTGTGGAAGCCCTGGTTCACAGACCTGGGGCCTCTTTCTTCTCCTCGTCCTTGCTCACTTGGGCCTCCACACTCTTCCCCGGGTGGCTGGTGCAACAGGCTGGGGAGAGAGGAGGGAGTGAGCAGCCAGGCTCTCCGACAGGGAGAGTTGACGGAGAGTCCAGGAGGCAGGGCACCGGCGCATGGGGGCCGTCACCTGGGGCAGAGGGCTTTGTCTTCAGGATGTAGAACATGATGATGAGGACGATGGCGATGGCCATGATGAAGATGGTGGACATTGCAATGATCAGGGCAGTGGCCAGGTGTCCTTGGCCTGAGAGTTCTGTGGGTGGAGAGAAGACATGAGTGACCCAGAGCTCAGGATTCCTGCTGCTGCTCTTCCCTCCAGGACTACGGCCCCTGGAAGCAATGTGCCTGCCCCTGGGATACTTTCAGGGAACCCTGAAATCTGAGGTACTTGCTTAGACTGAGAACCAAGTCCTCCGCGTTGGTTTTGGCTGCCAGACCAGGACTGCAGCCTGCCCTCAGACTGGCCTCTCCAGACTTCTCTGGGGTCATCTGGTTGTTCCTGGGGAGTTTGCTCTTGCTTCTACTACTTTGGGAACCTGAGGGCAGGGTTTGGTGTGGAGAGGAAGAAAGGCCAGTGAACAAGAGTGTCTGGAAGGCAGCACAGTTCAAGTCTGGGTATTTCCAAACAAAAGTCAGGATTCCTCTCTTCTTCCGAGCTTTCATCTGAGCACCACCTAACTCCAGGATCAGCTCTGGATTCCGGGTTTGGCTCCATCCTGCACCTCATGCAATTTCAACCTAAGTGTCATTTTAAGAGCTCCAGGGCACAGGTGGTGCCTGGGCGGGGCCACCTAGTCCACCTGCTCTGCTGCCTCCACCAGGCAGTCCCTCAGTCACCCTGGGGGATGTTGCTCACTTCCCAGGTTAATGTCGACCTTGGATTGCATAAAATGCCCTGAAGCTCGTTCTCATTCTCTAAAATAACCAAACAGGACTCTGATTCTCTTGAAGTAAGATCCAGATTTGCCACCACCCAAATAGACAGGAGACAAGCATCTGAAGCTCTCGGATCATCTCGGGGGAAGTAGTGCCAGAGCTGAAAACCCCGCATGTGGGTGCTGAGCCTCCCCTGTGGGTGCATCTGCAGGAAAACCAGCCTCCCAGCATCATCTGGGGAATACCTGTAATAGCATTTGCATGCCAGGTCTAGATGACATAAGTGTTTTAGTATTCTCCATGTTGTGAGCTCCTCGCCCCAGGGTCTGTGCAAATGAGATTCATATATCCTCGCCCAGCAGTCCTGCCTTTTGCTCTGTGTTAGCGTGTGAGAGGCCCAGTGATGAGGCTGACGAGCTGGGTGCTCTGAGGGATCTGGAAGGTACCTCATGGCTCACTGAGACCTGGACCCGAAACATGTTTCAATAACGGGCTGGCACTAAACCAGTGAGAGGGAAAGGCCAAGCCAGCTGGAGGGCTGACTCTGAGAGACATATTGAACTTTGGGGTCTTCCTCAATCCCTTCTTCCCTGGTTAGGGAGAATGAAATGTGCTTTCTGCAAGTGAATATTAAAGTGCCATGGTCAGCAGGTTTATATGAAAGCCAGTGATAGAACTGCTGTTGACTCCCAGCCAAACCAAAGCCCAGGATGCCTAGTCTCTCCTCCTGGCCCGGCTTGCAGCTGCCTGTGCTGCCCACCTGCCGCTCTGCCCCCGCCTTCATCACCAGCACCTCCCATCAGGCCCAGGACACCCATGGAGGGATCAACTCCGCTCCTTGCAGAGATAATGACTTCCTGCACGGGGTGAGGGGGGCACCTCGTCATTCAGTTACATTAGGGAGGTGAGACCAGGTGGGGAAGTGCACCATAATCATTACTCATAATCATTTCCTCTCTTCTTCCGAGCTTTCATCCAAGCACCACCTAACTCCAGGTGATCGATACCTGAGCAGCCTTCTCACCTTTGTGGGCATGCTGGAAGGGAGATAGGGTGCTGCTGCCCAAGGTGCCAGGGAAGTTGGCAGAAGCTCCTGAAGTGGCTCCCACACCTGCAAGGAAAAGAGAGTCCCTCAAATGATCCAGAGAAGCTCCACCTTCAAAAACGCTGCCACAGAGCTCGTGGGTCTGGATTCGCGATCATGAATGGGCTTGAGACAGTGATGGCTGAGGGAGCTAAATATTTGTATTTCTTAGAGTGTTTAATGAACCCTAAAGAGTCATTGTTATTGTTCTTTATTTTTTCGAGACAGAGTCTCGCTCTGTTGCCCAGATTGGAGTGCAGTGGCACAATCTTGGCTCACTGAAAGCTCCGCCTCCCGGGTTCACGCCATTCTCCTGTCTGTCTCCCGAGTAGCTGGGACTACAGGCGCCCGCCACGTTGCCCGGCTAATTTTTTTTTGTATTTTTAGTAGAGATGTGGTTTCACCATGTTAGCCAGGATGGTCTCGATCTCCTGACCTCGTAATCTGCCTGCCTCGGCATCCCAAAGTGCTGGGATTACAGGCGTGAGTCACTGCGCCTGGCCCGTTATTGTTTTTTAAATAAAAACATTCATGTGATAAGTCTGCTAAAACTAAACAGCATAGGTTGAGGAGTTTTGCAAGCCTCACCAACTCAATTTTCCTACGCATGGAGACAAAGTATATGAAATCCATAAAAACAAGCAACATAGAATGTGTATATGAAAGTATTATTAGGGTGATACAATACTTGACTAATTCCTTCAATTACATAGAGTAGGAATGTGTTAATACTTTTTCCAGTCATAAAAGTAATATATGCTTACTATTAAAAATCTAGAAAAGGGGACTGGACGCGGTGGCTCACGCCTGTAATCCCAGCACTTTGGGTTTGGATTGTTGTTCAGCATCAGTTTGAGAAAATAGCTTCTTGATTTATACATATAAATATTGTTGTGGGAAGGAGGCTGGTGATAAAAGCACATGAGATAGCTATCTCTATGTAGTATGGGTACAAGTTCTTCTTGTTAGAAGAACAAGAGGCGGCGGATCACGAGGTCAGGAGATCGAGACCATCCTGGCTAATACTGTGAAACCCTGTCTCTACTAAAAATACAAAAAATTAGCCAGGTGTGGTGGCAGGCCCCTGTAGTCCCAACTACTGGGGAGGCTGAGGCAGGAGAATGGCGTGAATCCAGGAGACGGAGCTTGCAGTAAGTGGAGATCGCGTCATTGTACTCCAGCCTGGGTGACACAATGAGACTCTGCCTTAAAAAAAAAAAAAAAAGTAGAAAAGGGGCCAGGCATAGTGGCTCATGCCTGTAATCCTAGCACTTTGGGAGGCCAAGGTGGGTGGATCACTTGAGGTCAGGAGTTCGAGACTAGCCTGGCCAACATGGTGAAACCGCATCTTTACTAAATACAAAAAATTAGCTGGGTATGGTGGCGCATGCCTGTAATCCCAGTTATTTAGGAAGCTGAGGTAGGAAAATCGCTTGAACCTGGGAGGCAGAGGTTGCAGTGAGCTGAGATCACACTACTGCACTCCAGCCTGGGCAACAAGAGTGAAACTCCGTCTCAAAAAAATAAAATAAAATAAAATAAAATAAAATAAAATAAAATAAAATCTGGAAAATAAGAACACGAGAAAGGAGGAAAAGAACTACCGATGGCCTCCTTGGCTAAGTTGACTTTTGCTGCATTTCTCCCTAGGATTTTCCTCAGACATGTTTTTCCATAGCTGTGACCAGTTTCAGAGCAAGGTGTGCTCTGCCTTCCCTTACAGCTATGCTTCCTAAAACTCCCCTTCTACGGAAAAAGTGTCACTTAGCGGGGATAGAATGGAAGCTGATTTTGCTCTCAGTCAAATCACTAAGAAACAACCATTCAGCCAAAACGAAACCATTCCACCACAGAACAGATCACGTCCTGTCCCAGACCTCCTACAACAAGACCAAGCTTCTTTTAGGCCAGACTTCAGTTTTGCAAATAATAAAAACCAACATGTTTCAAATGCATCTCCCACTCTCTCGCTTTTGTCTCTACCAGTTCTGGAGAAATCTGGGAAGTGCATTTGGTCTACAGAAAAGCACCCCGAGTCAAGGACAAGGCCAGCTGCTCTCCCCAAATCAAGGTACCTCCCCAGCCTGGCCCAGCCCAGAGGAATGGCCCAGCACTGCGCCTGGTCAGCCCATGCAGCAAGGCTTCCAGGAGAAGCAAGCTTCCTAGTTGGGCTGTTTTTTTGTTTTGTTTTGTTTGAGACAAGGAGGATCTCACTCTGTCACCCAGTCGGGAGTACCGTGGCATGATCTTGGCTCACTGCAGCCTCTGCCTCCTGGGCTCAAGTGATCCTCCCACCTCAGCCTCCTGAGAGGCTGGGAGTACAGGTGTGTGCCACCACACCTAAGTTTTGTATTTTTAGTAGAGAAAAATACACGTTTGTCAGGCTGGTCTTGAACTCCTAACCTCAAGTGATCCACCTGCCTCAGCCTCCCAAAGTGCTAGGATTACAGGTGGGAGCCTGTAATCCACACCTGGGCTGGCTGTTTTCTTTAGTAGGAAGTTCTCAGGAGAAATGCACACTCTTGTTCTGTGAGTGGGGGCAGCCCAGGAGCTAGTGACCAGCTGAGCTATCCACTCGTGTCTCCCCTAAATGGAGTGGGGCCACAGGAGAACGGGCTGGATGCTTCTCTATCCTCACACCTTATAAAGCAAATTGGCAGCTTGGCCAAGAAAACACTGGGCTTGGGAGGGACCAGGGCAGCTAAGAGTGCCTGGGACTGTCATAGGGTATGTAAGAAACGTCACCTGCCCACTGAGGGGCGAGTGATGTTTCCTTGTGTTTCTGGATGATGAATGGAAGATTTTTTCCTCCTGGGCCTCAAACTTATGACAAATCTTTGCTTTCTTAATTTAGCCTCTTACTTGGCCTCAGAACCCGTGTTCTTGTTCGGGAAAGAGCTGGCCAGGCACGGTGGCTCACGCCTGTAATCCCAGCACTTTGGAAGGCCGAGGTGGGAGGATCACCTAAGAGGAGTTTGAGACCAGCCTGGCCAACATGGTAAAAACCCATCTCTACTAAAAATACAAAAATTCGGGAGGCTGAGGCAGGAGAATGGCGTAAACCCGGGAGGCGGAGCTTGCAGTGAGTTGAGATCCGGCCACTGCACTCCAGCCCGGGCGACAAAGCGAGACTCCGTCTCAAAAAAAAAAAAAAAAAAAAAAAAAAAATAGCCGGGCCTGGGGGCAGGGGCCTGTAATCCCATCTACTGGGGAGGCTGAGGCAAGAGAATCACTGGAACCCGGGAGGCAGAGGTTGCAGTGAGTCGAGACCGCACCATTGCACTCCAGGCTGGGCAACAAGAGGGAAACTCCATCTCTAAATAAATAAATAAATAAATAAATAAATAAATAAATAAAAAACAGCTGGTGGAGAGGTGTGTGCCCCTGGCTGAAAACCACAAGCCCCTGTCAAACAACAGAGCATCCCCCTCACAGACCTTACTGAAGTTGCTCTGGAAGTCTCCAGCGTGATAAGGGGACTTCAGACTGTGTGCCCATTTCTGTTTGCTGGGAGGTAGCCTCCCACACTTCATCAGGTGAGTAAGCACAGGGGCATCATAGCATAGTTTCCAGCATGATCTAATTTCCTTTATAAGGGCAAACAGGACATTGAAAAGAAGCTGATCTATCTGTTCAGTAAGGCGCTCAAGGGAGCTTAAGATACACTGTCGGAGCAGAAGAACAGCCGTGGGCTGTGCTGTCTGTGAATGTTTGTCATCTTCGTCTCTTCTTGTCCCTTCCTGCCGGGGCTTGCAGCCTGCTTCAGGTGACAGGGTTGGGGATAGGGACACAAATATGCCCAGGCCTGTGGTCTAGAGTGGAGCGATAAACGCAGCCTAGTGAGCACACAGACACTTGTGGAATGCCTCTGCAGCCCTGCAGGGCTGGTTACGCAATGACGTCCCCAAACAATGCCTGCAGACATGACATCTGCCTGCACCCACAGGCACCCACCTGCCCTCGGCCGGCCGGCTGTGCCTCCATCCTGATCACCAGACGTTTCCCTCCCCAAACACCCCCAGCTGGCACCAACCAAACAGTCCCTGACTGTGCCGGGCTGCAGGTGTAGGCTGGGTGCTCCCTGGTGTGCAGGGATCCCTGAGTTGGTGAGAGAAATGCTTGCTCTGAGCACGTGTGCGCAGCCGAGGAGGTGGGGGCAAGGTGAGTGGGATGGTGGACCCTGACATTTCTCCAGAGCTCAGCCTCTCATGTCAGGACTGGAGCTGAAAGCCAGCATCCAGTCAGCCAGACCCCACAAGCCTCCTCAGGTTCCAAAGTTCCCAGGGCCACTAGAGCATCTGCAGGGAGACACTTCCCACGAGACCGGTCAGGAGAATCCCAGTTGCTAGATCGTTGCCCAAGGAGCAGGAGGACATGGGGATTTCAGACTTGCCCACAGGCCACCCAGGCCACCAAAGGGCAGCAGCTCACTTCCTGACATTGGGCCTCTTCCCTGTGCTCAGAGCTCGGCAACAAGGAATGGAGCTGCCCTTTCAGCAGAAGGGAGAGGGGCGAAGACCCTCAAATCACAAATAAAGGCAAGGGTGCGCTAGAATTTCCGGAGTGGCAGCCCCGTGGCCGACAGACCTGGAGGGAGTGTGCTTGTGGCAAAAAAGGAAAAGGATCAGCCCCGAGCACAGCTGTTTTATAAAAGCAACGCATGGCTTGTGTGGAAGCCAAAGGAGTGGACCTCACAGAAGTGGAGCAGCATAGAGGTGGGGAGGAGAGGCTGGTTAACACATACAAAAGTCCAGCCGGGCAGGAGCAGTTGTTCTGAGCTCTAGCACCCAGACTACAGCTGACAATAATGCACTGTATATTTCTCACAGCTACAAGAGAGGATTTGGAATGTTCCTTACACAAAGAAGTGATACATGTTTGAGGTCATGCATATCATAATTACCCTGACCAGATCATGACACTTTGTATACATGTATGGAAATTTCACTCGGCACCCCACACATATGCGCAATTATTATGTGTCAGTGGAAAGAACCAACATCTAGCTTACTTGGTCTGTTTTGTCCACAATTCAGTGCCTCTGCCCCTGGGCAAGACAGAAGGTGTGCTAAGACCAGAGGGGATGTCAAACGGGAGGTGGTGGGCCTTGCCATCCCTGGCTGCAGGGCTGACCTCATGAGGGTGAGGTCAGCCCCCCGCACACATCTGTCACCTCTGCTTGCTGCCACTGTCACTACACATACAACCTACAAGAACAGGTGGGCAGATCCGGTCCCAAAGTGCCAACCTTGGGTAGCACTGGGTGTGGTTTGAGGACAGCTAATGAAGGCACCTGCAGAGCTTGAAGCAGGGGCTGGGTAATAAGCCCTGGGTTGTTCTGCTGTTTTTCAGGAGAGTCAGAAAAATCGCCATGGGAAACAAGCACCTACTTCGCATTACCCCTAAACGCTTGAAAAAATCCATCCTAGAATCATGCAAGTATGCATTTTGATATTATTAGCATACCAGCATCCTGTTGAATGCACGTGATGTCTAAAAGAGGTTTGGGCAAAACCCAGCATATTAAAAGGAAAAGAGAGCGGCCTGGGCTAATCCTCTTCCACTCCTTCTGCTGTCACCAGCTGCGGGTCCACAGACAAACCCTCGAGCCTTGCAGGGTGGTGGGTGGGGCTGGGCAGGGTGGGGCGCGAGCAGGCCCAGGGGCCTGGGCTGGAGATGCAGCCCTGGTGCAGCCCCCAGGACAGGCACTGGCACCCCCTGCACCTGCATGCAGGTTCTCCTGGGCCAGGGTCTATGCCTGTCTACTGAGGATTAACTCCTCACTAACCAAATATACAGTGTCTGGAGGTTCCCCCCGTTCCACTGTGTGCTGTGTGTTTCGGTTCATCTGCCTCTTGGGATGCCTGTTAAGTGGAAGGTGCTCCAGGTGGGTTTCTGTTGGGTGGCCAACTGCGGGTCCATCTCCCCTCGTACACTTCCATGTGCACCCGAGTTTTGAATAAGCAAAGCTGGGTTGTTTAATAAAAGCTGGTATGAACTGCAGTCCCAGAAAACAGGCAAAAATGTCCATACAAGGACTGTATTAAAGTGAAAATGAGGCCAGGCCAGGTGGCTCATGCCTGTAATCCCACCACTTTGGGAGGCTGAGGCAGGCGGATCACGAGGTCGGGAGATCAAGACCATTCTGGCCAACGTGGTGAAACCCCGTCTCTACTACAAATGCAAAAAAAAATTAGCCGGGGGTGGTGGCACACACCTGTAGTCCCAGCTACTCAGGAGGCTGAGGCAGGAGAATTGCTTGAACCCAGGAGGCGGAGGTTGCAGTGAGCCGGTATCACACCACTGCACTCCAGCCCGGGTGACAGAGCAAGAATCTGTCTCAAAAAAATAAATAAATAAATAAACAAAGTGAAAATGAGCGGGGACTGGTTCTGCCTAGCTCGCCGTGGAGTTCGAGGCAGCGGTGACTCCGGGAAGGGTCCTGCCAGGCACTGTGTTCCCCTTCCCCAGGAAGGCTCAGTGAGCCAGAAGCACATGGCCGGAGGGAGCTACGCCTCCATTCACAGCCACCATAGCTCATATGGGGGCCTTTGAGGTCTGTTAATCCACACAATTTAGCATCTCACCAGTATGCATTAGAGGCTGGCTGGGATTCTCTGCAGAGGGTAAAAGATTGCATTTTTAGGAATGATCTGTTTATTGATTCTTACGGCTGTCAACAAGGGGTCCCAGACTGTGGCACTGGCTGTGTACCCCCTAGTGGCAGATTCTGAACTGTGGGCAGACTCAGCAGAGACTCCCTAGATGCTCAAAGTGGGATTCCCTGGGAACCTGCTAGAAATGCTGAGTCTCGGGCCCACTGGGACCCGCTGTGTCAGAATCCATTGCTCAGCGGGTCCCTGGAGATGTGTGCGCAGTCAGGTCTGAGAGAGGCTCTGTGCCAGGAGCAGCGGAACGCTGGTGTCTGGGAGGCTGGGAAGCCCGCGTCACACCTGAGGGGCAGTGCTTGCTGTTTCGCATCACAGAAGGGCACCCAGGCACGAGAGATGGAAACCATGGAGTACGCAGAGTAGCAGAGATTTCTCCAAAAGGCCAGCGTGCTCTGGCTTTGCCTCAGGGGCCTTCATCCCCGATGATAAGGAAACAGCTGCGAGGCTATTGCATTCTTAACCCGCTGACCGCTATTTATTTATTTGTTTATTTATTTAGAGACAGAGTTTCGCTCTTGTTGCCCAGGCTGGAGTGCAATGGCGCAATCTCAGTTCACCGCAACTTCCACCTCCCAGGTTCAAGCGATTCTCCTCCTCAACCTCCTGAGTAGCTGGGATGACAGGCATGCGCCATGATGCCCAGTTAATTTTGTATTTTTAGTAGAGACGGGGTTTCTCCATGTTGGTCAGGCTGATCTTGAAGTCCCGACCTCAGGTGATCCACCCACCTAGGCCTCCCAAGGTGCTGGGATTTCAGGGGTGAGCCACTGCACCCGACCCTGACCATTCTTTCTAGGGAGGGATTTCTGTTGCCCAGTGTCCCAGGCCCTGGGGCGCCCTCTCGGGTCTGAACCGTAGCCAGGCCAGAACCGGCAGTGTAGGTCGACGAGGCTCCATGGTGCACCCGCCCTCTCTCCGCACTAGGAAGCTGCCTCATGGGGAGGCCTTCTGCCCAGTGGTTCCCAGCACCCTGAGTGCCTAGCTGACTTCCCAGCCCTGGATCTCCGCCTGGAGCTTCAGGCCATCTCTGGGTTAGCTATCTCGGTCTGGATGTCCCACAGTCGCCTCAAATTCCACACACACAGCCTCCATCTTCCCTCCACCTCCCCACTAAGCACCCTCTTGCCCTTGCCCTCCGCAGCTGAGCAAGTGGCACCATGTCCACATGGCCAGTCATGGAGACACCTGAGTGTCCTCTTCTGAATCTCTTTCCCCTTCTGTGTGCCGTCCGCACCCCTGGAGCCATGCTGCCTGCTGGGCTGGGATACTTCATCTCTGGTCAGTGCCCGGCGCCTGGCCCTGGAGTGGGCACTCCACATGCATCGCCCATGCCATCACACCTCTCCTCCCAACAGTCATGTCCCCAGTTTGCAGATGAGGAAACTTTCCCAGGGGTGATCACTTGTAATGAAACCCAAGCCTGATGCTGGACCCTATCTTCCTCTCTATTATGCCAGGGCAACGTGTTGACCTCCCTGCCCGCACTGTCATTACAACACAGATCCATTTATGCAGGATGGTGCAGGGAAAACAGAAAACCAGAAAGCTCTGGTCGCCCCAAGTATGTCTTGCTCTTTAATTTAACTGAAAAATAACCGAAGGCCTTTTCATCTCTTCATCTCTTTTCGCCGGGCTCCAGGGCTCCATAGTATTGCAGTCACTGAGTACAGGCTCAGAGCTGGGGGTGAGTATGTTCTAATCCAAGGTGACAACCAACCCACAGCCAGGACTGATCTGCAATCTGATGTCTGTCCTCTTTGGTTTCCCTCTTGTTACTTGGCAACCCCAGAAACTGGAATGATTTTATTCCATTGTAAGGGAAAGTATACGTTGCTTTTTCATTTCTCCTCAGGATTATTTGAGGGCTGCATCACATTAATTAACACCCTGGGGCACTCACGGTGTGCTTCTGGGTGGATATGGCGGGCAAAACTGCACCTGAGCCACACAGCAGCCTGGGCAGTGGGCACCACTGGGAGCTGCCCCGGGCAGGAGAGGACGTGGAGGCTCCGGGAGGTGAGATAATTCGTTTAACTCAGGCAGTGAAGTTCCAGAGCAGGTTCATAACCTACGCTAGTGGTTCCCAAACTTGCTAAAAATGTACATTCTCTGGTTCATCCAGACCTGATGAATCGGGGGTGGGCCCAGCAACTGGAGTCATAAGAAACCCCCCTGGTGCTCCCCTGAGAATCACCCCCCTGAAATCCTCTGCTTCACAGAGATGCAGAGAAGCCGCCATCTCTTTTAGGATAGGAGGTGACTGCACTGCACAGGTGCCTCCGCGTGGGGTTCAAGCCCAGGAGGTGTGGGGGAGCGCTGTGGGCACTCCTAGGCTGGGGAGACCCTGGCACTGACCTGGGCTCACTCCTGGCTGGTGCCTCCCCTGCAGCTGCGACCCATTGTCTGCTGCAGCTCTCCCAGGTGTGTGTCATCCTCAGCCAGGGGCCCTTGGCAAGTCTGACTGTGGTTTGCATAATCCACCATTTATTGCTGCAGAGTACCAAGGATGTGAATTTCGTTTGGCGAGGGCCCAGTTAAATCAAGAAAACGGAGGGGAGGAAGAGGTGCTCTTGACCACAACCGCGGGTTTGAGGAAGACAGGGCCTACTGGACCTGGGCAGCCAGTTGGCAATTTCGGACTCCTGATGAAATGTTTCCTGAATCTCTGGCTGTCCAGGGTGAGGCTGCTGACGACGGTCCTGTGTGTGGGTCCCAGTGACTCCACGGGGGTTTCTAGCTCTGATGTTTTTGCTGACTGCTGGGCAGGTGCCCGGGGTAAAAAGATCTCTGGATTGAGACCAGTGCAGGCCCAGAGGTGGAGGGCATCATTCTGTTTGACATTCACACTGAGGCCCCGACCCAGGCAGGGCTCCATCCACCCCAAGGCCTAGCTGGCCGCATCTCCCCATTTCCCAGATGGGCAAGCTGAGGCCTGGGGCCTTGCCCAAGGGGCCTCTCACGAGAACACAGCAGGACTGTCCATTTCTCTGCTGATCTCCCTCAGGGCTGGATTCTAAGGCCCTACCCCAAGGCCTTCCTGGGAGCCGGCTTTCTGTTAAGCAGGCAAGGGCTGGAGGTGGGAGTGGGGTGCGCTCGTCTTTAAAATCTTCAGGACTCAGGGGACTTTGCTTGCTTTCCACATGTGACAGACCTCATTGCTGGACTTAGAGAGGCGCCCCTGCCGTGACTCGAGTCTATTCTGGCTGCCACATTGGACACTGAAGGCTGTGCTGTGTCAGCGCTCTCCAACAGAAGGGCCCCTGAGGAGGGCTGCTGCTCTCCCGGGTTCCACAGGCAAAGATGCTTTTCCGAATAGGTAGGGCGTGTCTGACATCTTTCCAGACCGGTTCTTCATCCCAGAATGACGTGGCCTTGAGTCAGCCTAGATCCTCACAGAGGACATGTGGGCCATGGCAGCTGGCTCCACCATGGGTCAGGCTGGCAGCTGAGCTGCGGCCTCCTCTCATTTGTGAATTAATTAGCATACGGCTGGCCAGGAAAAGGGCTTTGAAGATAAGCAAACCCATTGGTGCAGGGCTCATGCACTTCAGTGATTTGGAAGGGACAGAATGGCTCTCCCTGCAGCACAGCCCACAGCACAGAACCCTCCTCCTGGCTTGACCAGAAGGAGGGAGGAGATGCTGCACCCCATTCCTGCTCCTCCCCTTCCTTCCAGCGTGGTAAGATGCAGGCCCTCTTTCTTCTCCTGGAGAACATTATTATGAGACATGGGGGTAGTGGGGCCTTACGGAGAGCAAAGAGAGGCAGAGTCCCAGGGTCAGCTGCTCCTCCACCCTTGAAGGAGCCGGAGGGTGGCAAGTGCTCCTGCAGCCCGGGACCAGACACCCAGCTTCCTCCCAGCTGCCTGTCCTACCTGCCTTCGTCTCTCCCAGACCACACATCCAAGAGTCCACCCAGCACATTCCTCTGAGGCAGGTACCTGGCCCTTCCTCATAAACAGATGCCCATGAAAGCCAGACTGAAAGGAGAACAGGAAAGAAACACCCCAAGGCAGGATTATAAACTCCTGAGACTGTTAACATGTGCTTTGTGGAATCTGTTTCATTAATTGTGATCACATTTATATTTTCCTTGGCCTCACTATCACCTAGCACTTCGTAGTACTTTGCAAAATAGTAGTACTTCGCCTCTGTGATCCCCTTGGTTTTTACAATAACCATGTGAGATTGGTAGGTCAGATGTTAGTACCCCCACATTACAGATGAGAAAACCGAGGCTCATGGAGGTTAAGTGACATGTCAGGTAGCTGGTGGCCAACCTGCACTAGAACCTCAGCCTCTGACTCAAGGCTCAGCTGTGGCAAACCTCCCTGCCTTCACAGACCTGTCTAGACAGGCCACAGGGACACTTTCACTAATGCTGTTACTGTGATTCACCTTGTCCAGGTGCTAGGATCGGCTCCTTCCTACACCCTCTCTAGTGAAAGAGACCCATGCTGAACAAATACCATGCTGGTGGAAGGACAAAGACACTCACATTCCTTGGTGTTGGGGGGCGCCAGGAGGCAGGAGTAGCAGACCATGCCGTAGATGTTCCTGGGTCTGTTCTCCAGCATGTAGTAGCTATGGGGGAGAGACAAGACAAAACAGAGACAGGTGAGCTGGACAGCACACAGGCAGGGACTGGCGCAGAGAGCACGGCGGCCAGTCTGCAGGCCCACGATCCAAGTTGGGCATGAGGCCACGTCCAGTCAGCTGCCTGCTCTGACCACTCAGTTTCCTTGGGGTTTCAGCCTGTATTAAAATGGAGCATTCTTTTAACAGTATTGAGCCACCAGTGTGGGCCTTTCTTTTAATCTCAGCCCCTTTCTGGTTCCTCTCTCTGGTGGCTGTGTTTAGTGTGTGTGCCATCACCATCATCCGCCAGAAATATCCCTGTGCCCCCACACGTAGGCCCTGCTTAGCCCCCCAGGGGTCACACCAACCAAGGCCAGACCCTCCTGGAGGAGGGACACGCCCTGTGTGGGCGCCCTCCCCAGAGCCTGCAGCCTGCTGGGATTACGGGCGTCAGTGTGCCTCTGGGACACGTGGAACTCCCAGGCCATCTGCATTGCTGCTGAATGCCACCAGAGTGCAGCTGCAGGAGACAGACGGTTGTACTGTCCAGAGAGGTCAATGCAGGTGGCCCTCATGACAGCCGGCAACACAACCAGGTTGCAAGTGCCTCCTCCTCAGGAAGCACTTTACAGAAGACAGCCTTGGAAGAGCAAGCCTTTACGCTGGGGTTGCACATACAGCGCAAGGAACAAACCATTCACAGTAGCTCCGTTTGAAGTCCTTCAGCTCCCAGTGACGTCCATTTTGTCTTTCAGCTCCCCGATGTCACAGCGCCAGCCCCGTGGCTATATGACGGCTCAGGTCCTGCTCTTGGGGTCTGCCCTGTGCCTGTGCTCCCTGCAGCTGCCCCACTCCCAGGCACAGCCTCTGCTGGCACCACCCTCTCCTTGGGGCTCCCAGCTCGGGCGCCCTCCCTCTGCAGGCTATGGCTCCTACCCTAGCCTGGGCCCATTTTCCATAAACAAATGCTCAGCGGAGAGTGTGGAGCCATTTGTCACACGGTGAGAAGCTGATTAAATAACATGAGTGGCGCCAACGCTTTCCCTATTGCGATTCAAGAGCTGGGATGAGAAGGAATATTTCCATGGCTGTTTTCTAATCTCTTATTTATTAGCCAGGCCCCATAGAGGCCCCTGCTGATGGTAGTGCTAAGCAGCAACCTGGCGCGGGGGTCTGTGGGCTCCTGCCTTCCTGAGCCTGGACTGTTACCAGTAATGTTAGGACCATAATTGCCTGCTCTCCCTCAAAGCCCTTTATCCTCAGATCCCTGTGTATCTTGTAAACATTAATTAACCAATCTCAAAACACCTCCCAGAGAAGCCACGGCAGCCAGTTTTACAGCTAAGCCTCTCGCAAATCTACCTTCTGCCCTCCAGAAGCCACCTCTTTCTATGAGGCAGGCCAAGGCACGTGTCTGCCACCTGGCCTTGTGAGCTCACGGGCATGTGGGCTAGACCGGGTCCACCTGCAGCTTTCTAATGTCCCCAGCCCAAGCTGACACTTCTGAGAAACATCTCGGGCTCCTAGGCGGCCCCCTACTCCCCATCTCACCTCCTCTGTGCCCCACCTCCTCGTCCCTTGCCTCCTCCACTTTTTCTCACTCTGCCTCCAGGCATTCTCTCTCCCACCTAGGGGGACTGGCCCTGCTCCTGGACTAGGAGGCCCTCCAGGGCAAGCCTTGTTCACACCTGTATTTCTTTGGACCTTGTGCTAGGCACTGAAGAAGGATGGTTCTCTGTAGACATTGGCTGAATGAATGAATGACACCAAGTTCTTCTCTGTGGAACTTCGATGCTGAGGTGGGCAGAGGCCCCCAAAGGCCTTTCTGCCCATCCTGGTTCATACCCCAGGCGCCGGGCTTGGTCTCTGTTATGGGGGAAGCTCCACGGCCACATGGTGGGTGAGGAACACCCGGCTGTAGGATGGGTGCCCACTGGGGCCACTACATTCTGAGCATGGGGAGGGTGGTGGCTCTGTCCCACAACTGCGTCTTTGGCTTGTCCTGGGCACCCAGGCACCTTCTGTCACAGGCTGGCCACCCTCATCCGTGGGGGTCATGTGCATGGGTCCAGCTATGCAACCTATCAAGTCACTCAGTTAAGGAATATTGAAAGGTAATAAACTTTTTTTTTTTTTTTTTTCCTGAGACAGAGTCTCCCTCTGTTGCCCAGGCTGGAATGCAAAGGAGCAATCTTGGCTCACTGCAACTTCCGCCTCCCAGGTGCAAACAATTCTCCTGCCTCAGCCTCCCAAGTAGCTGGGATTACAGGCATGCACCATGACGCCTGGCTAATTTTTGTATTTTTAGTAGAGACGGGGTTTCACCAGTTGGCCAGGCTGGTCTCGAACTCCTGACCTCAAGTGATCCACCTGCCTTGGCCTCCCAAAGCATTGGAATTACAGGCCTGAGCCACCGTGCCTGGCCGGTGATAAACTTTTAAAAACACATTGGCTCCAAGAGGCTGTTATGAAACTGTGCTTCCTCACCCCGTGAGTGTTTAGTGCCTCCTGAAAAGAAGCCACTGTTTTCTAGCACGTGCTGCTGCACACAACATTTCTAAATGTTAGGTTCTCTCCGTGGGACTAGCCTAAACTCCGCACAGTGTGGCTTACACCTGGGTCTGTCATCCTGGGCTGCACAGCAACCAAGAACATGTGCCTGTCTTTTTCTGCCTGAGCTTGTCACCAACCCAAAATCAGGTGTTCATTTAGGGATCTCTGGCCCAGCTACAGAGTGTCCGGTCCCTTTGTCTTTCTGGAAAGGTCTAATTTCCTACATTTTGATCCATATCTGGCTTTCTCCCTAGGTCCCCCGACCCCTGTTCTACATGGGTTGATTAAGGTGTACAGCCCAGGACAAGAGTCAGTTTAAATGGGTCCCCTAGGAGCTGTTGTTTAGGGATGGACTTTCTCTCAGTCAATAGATACAGATTTTCCCAGAGAGTTCCTTTCTTCAGAACTCTCATGCCTGTAAGGGACGCCGCAGGTTCCCAGATGTTCATTCTCCTCCAACCATGTTGGTGTGCAGAACCAGTGCAGAGCCGCTGTGTCCTGCCCCCTGCCCCTGCCATCCAGAACCGCGGGCTGGCGAATCCTCCGGGGTGAGAAGGCGCCCTGGAGAGGTGGAGAAACGTAACCTCTCTCCCGCTTTCCTCCTGTTTTGGTTCCCAGGTCCTTCCACACAACCTCTCCCAACAGGAAAGCCTCGGGTGCTGCTCATTGTTCAGCGAGTGTCCTGGCCACACAGCCGGGAGGGCGGAGCATCAGGAGGAGTACCTGCCAAACCACAGGCAGGGGCTGGGGCCCAGGACACACTGGGACGAGGCAATTCGCATCCGTAGCCTGACAGCCACTCGGATTCAGGAATGAACGCAGCCTTTCATGGAGCTAGTCACACCGGTCTGCCAAGACTCCTGTGATCCTCCTCTGTGACACAGCATGACAGCTTCACAAGAGGAAGTGGGGCCTCCAGGGTCCTACTGTGGGGAAGCCTTGTCTGCAGTAGAGGGGGCGGCATGAGCCCCTGAGAGGAGCTGGGATTCGGAGGCAAGGCGGGGGCTTTCAATTTTGGTGGCGTTGGGACTGGCAGTGATGATTTGAGCAGACGCAGCACATCGTGGAGCCAACCTGGAAACTGTTCCCACTGTCTACACCCCTGTGGAGCAGAGCGAAGGCACTCTGAGGCGCGTGCTGAGGGTGTCTCTGCACTGGGTCCTTTGCCTGCCCAGCAAGTGTGCTGGGCCTTGCTATGTCCTGGGTGCTGAGGGTGGTGTGGACTGAGCAGGTCACTGTACCACAGAGCAGGGCAGGAGGCATCAAGATTCCAGCACTGGAAAGAATGTTAAAAGCCCAGAGAACATCCTGCTCACTAATTCTGCAGATGGCCGTCCACATTCACCTGAATCCTTCTAGAGGCAGGGAGCTCACCACCCTTCCAATGTCCAACTTCTTTAGACATTATACACTTTCTGGTAAATGTATCAGAACCAAGCACATTGTCTTCAGGCCACAGAGTCAGCCCTGGCCTTCGAGTACTGATGGACACCTTCTCGGATCTGAACCGTAGCCAGGCCAGAGCCAGCAGCACAGATCAGTGAGGTTCTGTGGTGCACCCACCCTCTCCCTGCAGTGGGAATTTGCCTCCTGGGGAACTCTTCTACCATAGCTGCTCCCAGCACCCTGAGTGAGTAGCTGACTTCCCAGCTCTGGATTTCCGCCTGGAGCTTCAGGCCGTCTCTGGGTTAGCTATCTAGGTCTGGATGCCCCACAGTCCCCTCAAATTCCACACACAGCCTCTATCCTCCCTCCACCTCCCCACCAAGCACCCTCTTGCTCCTGTCTTCTGCAGCTGATCAAGTGGCACTGTTTCCACATGGCCAGTCACAGAGACACCTGAGTGTCCTCTTCTGAATCTCTTTCCCCTTCTGTGTGCCGTCTGCACCCCGGTCAGTGCTCTCTTTCAGGGGACTCTCAGATTCTTCCTCTCCTCTACCCGCGACGCCTCTGCTGCAGCCCTCTCCCTGCCCACAGCACCCCTGGTCCTGGGGCTCCAGGCTTTCCCTGCTCAGCCATGTCCCTCGCTGCTGCCAGGAGGACGTCCTGCTGTGTCCTACCTGGCTCAGCAGTCTGTGTGTTGACCTGCATCGGCTTCAAGCTGAAGGCTCAAGTCCTCAGCGGTGGTTTCCAGAGCCTGGTTTCATCTGGTCCCTGCCCTCCTCCCCAGCTTGTCCACACCCCCAGGTGTGCAACTCTTGCTCTGGCCACAGGGACCCAATCAGAGTCCCAGGCGCTGCCCAGCTGCTCAGCCCTCTGAGCTCTGGCGTCAGCATCTCCACTTGCAGGCCTCTGTCCTATTTCTTAGCCTAACTCATCCAGGTATCACCTTCACAAATCTCCCAAGGCCCCTGCTGACACTACCTCCCCAGCCATGAGGTGAGAAGTCCTTCTGCAACTCCTAAGACACTCTGAGTGTGCCTTATGCACTGAGTTGTGGTCATCTCCCCCGTCCTCACCGGCCTCATCACTGCCGCCACCTCTCCCACCTGTACCAGCTGTACCAAGGACACCATCACTGCTTTTATTTTTAGTCTCTATTTGTAGCCCTTGCAAAGCATTCTGCGTTGTGGCCACTAGGGGGAGGAAGCAGCAATAGCCGTGGCTCAGGATTTTCTGGGGATTGAGTATATTTTCCTGGTCCCTGGCAGAACTTGCTGAGATGTCCTGCCTGGATAAAGGAAGATTTTCTTTCTCTCTTTCAGGCTAATTGCATTTTCAGTCTTTTTTTTTGAAAACTTCTGATGCAGAATCATTTTGGTGGGATTATAGTATCATATGACTCAAATATTTTTATTGATAGCGTCCCCACAGTGTTCCCAGAATACTAAAAATACTGCTTTTGTATGAAATTTTAGTTTTCTTTTTCCCAGAGTGTTTCACATGTGTTACTGCACTGCAAGTATTCAAGCAATTTGCTTCCTTTTGGTGGTCAGAAGATATTATGATGGTTAATGGCCACTTAGGAGACACAGAGGCAGAGCCTGATGGGCTGCCTGCCCACCGGAGGGGCCAGGACGCTCCGTCCTGGATGCTGCCCCTTGCGGGACAGGACCAAGGCCAGGCGTGTGGCTGCACCGAGGCCTGGAGTGTCCATGACCCCCTGTCCCCAAGGTCCTTGCCCATCGCCCCTTGGGGTTTTCTGCAGAAAGCATCCCAGGGTTTGCCAGGAGGGCCTGTGCTTACCCAGGGAGACAAGGGCCACACTCAGCGTCGTTCTCCATGTCCCCCGGCGTCAGCACGGTGGCCCGGAAGAAGCCCTCACAGTCTTTGTGGCGCCTGCATATCTGGTAGCCTCCTTTGGAAAATTTCTCCGCCGGGCAGGGGACGCAGCCATAGTCCTCGTCTTTGGTGCCGTAGCCACAGGACTGGCCAGGGGAAGAAGAGAGGAGACACAGGTGGGTGCAGCAGCCAAACTGCACCGACTCGGCCCACGGTCCTTGGGCAGTGACGTGCCGGCTGTCTCCAGAAGCTACTCTTGCTGGGCCTTGGTTTCCTGGCTTGTCCTAACTGCAAAGCCCCCAGGAACCAGCTCACGCTCCGGGTCTGTCCCTTTCCTTGCCACTCTCTAGACGCCGCCCCTCTTCTGAGCCTCCCTGAGATGAATTCAGCTAGCTGCTGGAATGCCCAGGCAGTGCAGGTAGCACTTGACATCTGACTTTCCTCAGCTTGCTACAAGAACCAGACACTGAAACCCTGGAGGTTTCCCTTGGTGCTTAACAGAACACCCAGGCTTCGCTTGCCCAGAGGAGGAGGGAGATGCGGCACTCAGGAAAAAATGTACTAGTACTGGAGAACATTTCAATCCTGCTTCCAATCAGATGATCTGATGCTAATTTAATCAGGGTAGAGAGGGAAAGTGGTCCTTTAAAAACATCGGAGAACTCCTGAAAAATCTGTTTACCAATGCTCAGCTGGAGAGTGCCGTTCCTGGGCTCACGGCAGCTCTCGCCACCAATCTTAATGTCCAGGGAGTGTGACCGGCTGGTTTGATACACCCTGGCGACCTCTCACGCAGCAATGCAGGCTCAGGGCAACAATGCCGCAAGCGGGAGGCCTCCCCTGAGAGCGCACGAGGCCCCAGGAGGGCTGGGTCCTTACCAGGTAGGGCTCCTCCCCTGGCCCGCAAGGGGGGCACTCCTGGCACAGCCCCGTAGTCTGGTTGTAGTACTCGTTCTCGCCGCAGTTTGAGTATTCCGCTCGGGCCGAGCACATCAGAGACACCTGCCAACAAAGAGGGGTGTTGTGGCCTCCATATCTCCTTAGAAACATGTGTGACTCCCCCAAG
Source organism: Rhinopithecus bieti (assembly GCF_001698545.2). Taxonomy (NCBI): domain Eukaryota; kingdom Metazoa; phylum Chordata; class Mammalia; order Primates; family Cercopithecidae; genus Rhinopithecus; species Rhinopithecus bieti. The sequence goes on along the minus strand of NW_016820812.1, from coordinate 425,124 downwards.
AGCCCAAGGTTGACATAGGAAGGGGGTGTCCTGTGGTGGGGGCTCTGCTGGGGCTCAGTCTGGGAAGGTGCCAGCTTGTGAGTGCTCACTGCTGCTAAGTCTCCAGTGGCTCCTGGTTGATCACCTGGGCACGGCCAGCCCCCACCAGAACCACCCTGCCCCACCCCTGCTGGCCAAGCCTCGTCCCACCATCAAGTCCTGCTCTGAATTCTCCTCATCAACGCACTTGCCAAGGTCATGGAGGAGGCGCCCCTGTTCCCCACTGAGCCTCTAATACAGTGGCTCCTCAGAAGGCCGGCATGTCCAGGAGGATGGGGGTGGGGGTCTGAGTCTTCCAAGTCTTTCTCAGCTGTGCGGGCTGTAAGCATGAGCTCCTCACACAGACACTGGGCTGTGTGTATCACACCACAAATAAGCACTCAAGAACGTTTATATCCATGAGACTCTATGAAGGGAGCTACCAATGAAATCAATCTAACTTCAGCCTGGGGCCGAGTTCCGTGCTTTGCAGGCCTGGTTTCATTTCACCCTCAGACGAACCCTGTGAAGGAGGGACTATGACCAGCATTCCCATTTTACAGCTGAAGAGGCTAAGAAACAGTCCAACCATCACCAGGATGAGGGCGCCGTGAGAGTGAGGGGCTCAGACCACTTACCACCAGGACGGGGAGCCAGGGCGTCTGCGTGTAGTCCCCCACATGGGCCATCCTCTCCCAAGGGCTTACCTGAAAGACACGCATCATTAGCTGGGCACTGGAGGTAGCCCCCGAACCGGGGGTCCGGCTACCTGTAATTTAACCCCACTGGATATAAAGTGCCTTCCAGCAAACACAGGGGAAACTACACATCCTAAAAGAAAAGGCAGACGTGAAGCTGAAGCTGTACCCATGCCATTCGAGCTGATTCTGGGGCCTTCCCAGCCTCGTGGCCATGCCCAGGAGGGAGCCTGAGAGGAGGCTGGGAGCACAGGGAGGGCCCATGGTTAAACCTGAGGTTAGTGATTGTGTTTCTCGTGTTCAGAGGGTTTGGAGAAACCCAGCCTTACATGAGCTTTAAGTCTGGAGTCCTCTAGGCCAGTCCTGGCCTTTGCGCCCCGGACACAGGAGGACCCCCGGGAGAGACTGCCAGGCATCAGATTCTGGTCTGTGCCGCCTCTGAATGCTCTCCCGGCCCCACCGTAAGGTTCTTCCCTCTCTCTGTTAAGAACAGGTTGTCCATCCAAGTGGACAAGTCCAACAACCTAACTTTACAGTTGAGATAGTGGGAGCCCAGAGAGGTTAAGTGACTTGCCCCAGGTCACACAGCTACTTAAGGGACTGAGCATGGCTGCAGCTGAGGTGTTCTGATGCTTTTCACCAACTATTAATATTACACGAATGCACTGCCTTGAAGGAGGAGGTGGGTTTATTTATTTATTTTTTCACTTTCTGAATGGAGACCTGTGTTTCTGACTCAAAGCAATTTTACTTGGGAGTCTGGGTATTAATTAGCCTGGCTCTACAAAGAGAGATAATGTGCGCTTGTGGTCACCTAAATTCTCCAGTGGCTGCACTCTGGTTCACTGTCCTCTTGCCAAGACAAAACAGCAAGTCCTCTTCTAGATGCTGGGTTGTGTGAGGAACCTTCCAGAATCAACCACTGACTCAGACCAGAAGCCCAACTGGGCCATGGAACCCAAACTCCCCAAGACCTTTCACCCTCAGCATCCTCTTGTCCTTAGCAAGCCATCACTGGTCATGAAAACCAATTAATTCCCAATATTGCACACAAAAATACCGTGATGAACATATGCCATGATACATAGGAAACTTCCCTCCCTTCCTCCTTTTCTTTTCTTTCTTTTGGAAAAGTCCTGCAACATCCTAAAGGCATTAGGGAGAAAAGTAGCCAAAGATTATTTATTGGAAATAAAGAAATTAAGTTGGAGAGGCTGGGCATGGTGGCTCATGCCTGTAATCCCAACACTTTGGGAGGCTGAGGCGGGCAGATCACGAGGTCAGGAGATGGAGACCATCCTGGCTAACACGGTGAAACTCCGTCTCTACTAAAAATACAAAAGAAATTAGCCGGGCGAGGTGGCGGGCGCCTGTAGTCCCAGCTACTCGGGAGGCCGAGGCAGGAGAATGGCGTGAACCCGGGAGGCGGAGCTTGCAGTGAGCCAAGATCGTGCCACTGCACTCCAGCCTGGGTGACTGAGCAAGACTCCGTCTCAAAAAAAAAAAAAAAAAAAAAAAAAGAAAAAAAGAAATTAGGTTGGAGAAGGAGGCGGGAGCTGCGTAAGTCAGCAGCCAGGGAATGGCAGAGGACAGCAAAAGACCAGAGGCCCTGTCAGTGGGGACCGACACCCACAATCTTCTTTTCCAAATCCCCCAGGACTTAAGGGCTTATTCACGGAGATTTCTGGAAAGAGAATGGCCCTTTAGGGGATGCAACCAATGCCAAGTATGTGTATGTTTTTAACACATAAACTGTGGGGGAAACATTCAAACCATAGCAGCGTGGAAAATGTCTCTTCCCATCCGAGGCAGAGAAGGCTGTTGCTTAACTTGTGGAACTAATCAGTTAATTGGCTGCAAGGGAGCTTCCAGTCAGCCAGCCTTCCAGAGATCCCTGGGGAGCACACCCGTCCTGCCTCCCGAGTACAACAGTACATGCCCTCGATCCTGTAGGATAGTATGCTTGTTTATCATTGCAACAAATGCACACCCACGAAAAATCCAAAGGAACTTCAGTTTCCTGGAACACCAAGCAGGGCTGTACCACCTGTTGTTGGGTGAGAAAGAAATCATACAGAAGAATGCCTCCGGGTGTATTTGTCAAGTTTCTAAATGCATGAAAGCAGGTCTGGAGTGATGCCTGCTGAACTTCCAGCAAAGATTTTTTTTGGCAGTAACTGAAATCAGATGGGGGTGGCCAAGGACCAAGGGAGCATTCCAGGGAACATTCACTTTTTATTTTATGCAGGTCTGTATTGTCTGAATGGTCTAGAAGAGAGAGTATGAATTCTGTGATAAAGGAAAAAGCATGTGTCCCTGGCTGCTCTAAGAATAGGTGGGGAAGGGGTCCCCGGGGCGGGGTCCCAGAGGACAGACCTGACTAGGGGCAGGTCACTGGTAAAGCACAGTGGCGGTCCTGGGTCTTTTCTTGGGCCCCGGCTGTTGGCCCAGTCACCTTGGAGGTGTCTCACTCGGTGGAGACCTCCAGGTGGCTTTGGGGAAGAGTCCTGTTTCCAGACCTTCTTGATGAGGTTCAAAAACTGCCTTTTCCCACGCACTACGTGCACTTCAGTGCTGCATTTACTGTTTGGAAAACACTAAATGGACTGAGGCAAGATTGAGGAGCCAGCCACCCCAGAGGTGAACTCGCTGGGTGTTTTCCTTCTAGCAACAGAGCAAGCTGGGGCAGGCAGCGACGGGAGGTCGGGGTGGTGGGGAGGCAAGGGCGACCTGCAGCCCGCCGGGTGAGGCGGGAGTTTGGGTACAAGCAAAGGCCTGAAAGGGAACTGATAGGAGCCTGTTCCCCCTCCCAGCAGCCCTGGACTTGGCTTCAGGATGGTGAGGTTAGCAGAGAGAGGTTTCCACTGAGTCTGTGGATAGGGCCAGAGGCTCTCAGCAGGGCTGGAGGCCTTCCAAGAACCATATGAATGGTTTCTAATTTAATTGACTTCTAATTATAGCTGAGCCTTGGAGGGCTTCCCTGAGTAACTGAGAAGGGCTGGGCCTGCCGCACCTTAGTGTCAACCAGGAGCACTTATCAAAAGGCGCAATTAAAACGTTCCCAGGTAAACCCAAGCAGAGAGAAAAGAAAAACAAATAAATAGCTGCACAAAGCAGAACCAAAAGTCTGTGGCCTTAGATGTGTTTCATTACGTTACCAATTCTCTGAGAGGGCGAGTGGGGTCTGGGGGAGGGGAGCACAGGGCAGCCTGTGGTTTGGATCCCACTTCTCAGACTGCAGATGCAGGCAGGAGGTGGGCCACTGGGTGCTGGGGGGCCAACTGCTCCCAATCGTGATCCCCTGTTTGTTTTACTTTGGGGATCTCCAATCTCCATCAGTGCCTGGCAATGCTGCTGGGGTATGAGACCAAGGAGCTGACTGAAGTAGGGCTACAGCCTTGTGCACACCGAGCTCCCATGTTTGTGACAGTGATGGGGAGAGGGAGCACCTGTCTTAGTGTGTTTTGTGCTGCTAGAACAGAATACCACGGACAGGCTGAGAACTGAAGTTTATTTGGGGTTCTGGGGCTGGGAAGTCCAAGAGTGAGTGACTGCATCTGGTGAGAGCTTAGTTTCCATGTCATAACATGGCAGAGGGCATCACATAGTGAGAGAGTGCAAGCGGCGCCAACTCACTGTTACAACCAGCCCACTCTCGAGATAACGAACCCACTCCCGTGATGATGACATTAAGTCATTCATGAGGGCAGAGCCTCATGACCTCATCACCTCCCACCTTTCAAACCTGTTCACTGGGAATTAAGGGATTAAGTTTTTAACACATAAGCTGTGGGGAAAACGTTCAAACCAAAGCAGCGTGGAAATGTCTCTTCCCATCCGAGGCAGACAAGGCTGCTGCTTAACATGGGACTAATCAGTTAATTGGCTAGTGATCCAGTTCAGGGGTTGTGAAGCCAGTAGCCACCCAGCAGGTTCTGTGAACACACTCTTTCGGAGGCCAGCCTCGCATGTTGGTTACCTAGTGCCTGTGGGCATTTCATGATATAAGAGACCCCATGACCAGGTAAGTCTAGAATATCTCAAATCTGGCCCTTTATGGAAAAGGTCTGCCCACTCCTGCCTGAATTGACAGCTTCTCTTCCCCAACCTGCTCTTTCTCTGCCTTTGGACCTTCCTTCTTCAGTTCCCATCTAGAATGAGGACACAGCTGTAATCACATCAGCTTATGACTACTGAGCTCGGACCCCAACCAGGCACTACCATGGCTTCATCTTCACCACTACCACTTTGTTGCTCAAAGTGGGGCCCTGGACCAGCAGCATCAGCATCACCTGGGAGCTCATGAGAAATGCAGAATCTCAGCCCCGCCCAGACCTGCTGTCTGGGATCTGCTTTTCAACCAGATCCGCAGGTGGTCTGTGGGCACATTAAAGTTTGAGAAGCGCTGGTCTAGACGATCTCCTAGCAACATCTTGCTGAGGTGGGGAGAGAACATTTAATGTTTAATTAATGTTTAATTCCTTCTGGGAGCCCAGGAAGAAAGCCTTGGCTGGATCTCTCCCTCTTTAAGTTCTGGCCTGCTTCCAAAGAACAAATGCCATCATTAGCACCCCTTTTCACACACACACATACTCTGCACTAGACATTGATTCCCTTAATCTTGTTTGTTAGAGTTCATTCATTTATTCGTCATTTATTCAACAAAGAGCTGTGGAGCTGCTACTACGTGGCAATTTTATAGGCCCTAAGGACGGTGCCTGATAGACAGGGTCCCTGCTCTATTGGGCCTTTATCTGTCCAGGGAGCCAGACATGGAAGGCATCATAATATACAAGTTTGGCCCACTTTCCTAGCCGCCCTCCCCTAGACTCAGTCTCCTCTCTGAGCTGCCCGCCTCTTGGAATGGCCTTCACCCTTGGCGGTGTGGTTTTGACGGTCTACACTTGTCATCATGGCTGCCTCCAGAGCACAGACAGCACCCAGTGCAGGAAGAAGGTGGCCATCCTCCCTACTAGTCACCACCTTTAGGAGACGCAGAGTCACTGCCTGGTCTGGCAGATGGTCCAGCCTCCAAGGCTTCCCATTCTTCCATCCAGCTGGGCCCCCCTTGACTGTGACAGTGCCACCTCTTCCAAAAGGTTCTCCCTGAAAGGGCCACACCTCATATCTGTGGGAAGCAGCTGAGACCAGGTGGCTGTGGGAAGCCTTGGCAGGCCTGATGGTTCGGAGTTACCTTTTAAAGTCTGTAGGGCGGATGTCCCTTGTGTCTGTGGCCCCTCTCCATCCCTCCCGTGTGCTCACCTGGCCTGGCCCAGCAGGGCTCACCACGCCTGGGTTGACCACATCATGGACAAGGAGGGGAGAGGCTGTGGCCGGCCCACCCAGCTCCATGGGCATAAGCTCTTCCATGGCGGGAGGCAAGGTGCTGGCAGCTGCCTGTGTCTGGGAGGCGGCCACAGAGCTGGCTGCGGCTCCCTGCCCACCCAGCACTACTCTGCTCCCCTGGCCTCCCACGCTCTCCTTCCTACAGGAAGACCGGAGGGGAGGCTGCTGGTGGCCTCCTCCCCACACCCGGCAGGATTGCTTGCTCCTCAGCCTCCCTGAGGGCCCCCACTTCCCATCAACCCAGACAGACCTCCCTGCCCTGCGGGGAGCCCGCAAGGGCATCATCAGAGCAGCTGAAAACACTTCCATTTGATGTGATTTACAGCTCTGAATCTTCCCTGTCTCAGCCGGTAGTGCTAATTAATACTACATTGGGAGGAGAGGGATGCATTCTCTTTCCGCTTCTGCTTTAGTCGGATCTGTTTCACCGGAGCAGGAGGAAGGAGGAGAAGGCAGCCTGGAGTCCCTCCTGCCCCATGCCGCACTTAGTGTCCCGCTGGCCTTGCCAGCCTAAAGTCCTCAGTGATTTCTGACCCATTTCTATTTGGCACTGGACCCCACAAATTAAATAGCCGGTCCTGTTCCCAGCCTCTCTGGCCACGCAGGGGAGGCCCCCCGGTGCTGTGCCAGGGAACAGACATGCAGAGCACAGGCCAAACGTCTTGTCAAGACCACAGGCGCCGTCCTTCCCAAGGCTGGAGCGGAGGGTGACACTGACATAGAAGTGACTGGCAACAGAGCACACTGGCGGGTCCCGGAGCTTCAAACAGCATCACACGGGGTTTACAAGCAGCCACTCTTCTTTATCACTGCACTGAAAACCTTTCATCTGCAAACTCCCTGGTGAAGATTTCAGGGCTATGAGGGGCAAACTGACCTTTGGCAGCCTCTCAAAGGTGGCGGGCTGTGTCCCTGAATTCTCTCAAGCCCTAAGTCTCTCAAGGGTGTTGCCCACCCCAAACATGTGGGTGTGAGTGTGTGCATCCATGTGAGTGTTTGTGTATCTGTCTGCGAGCACATATGTGTGAGTAGATGTGTGTATGTGTATATGTGAGGATATGTGTATGTGTGTGTATACGTGAGTGTATGTGTGTATAAGGGTATGGGTATGTGTATGTGTGTATGTATGAATGGATGCAATGTGTAAGTGTAGTGACCTGTATGTGTGTGAGTGTGTGGAATGCATAATGTGTGGTGTTGGGTGAGTATGCTTATATGATGTGAGTGTATCTGCATATGAGTATGTGTGAATATGTGTGTGGGTTTTTGGGGGGGGGTTGTATGGTGTTGTTTGTGTGGTGTGCATATGTGTATGTTTACATTGTGTGGAGTATATGTGGTATTCGAATGTGTGTGTGTATGTGGTGTGGTATCTGTGGTAAGTGTATGCATATGAATGTATGTGTGTGTGGTAATCTGTGTATAGTGTATGCATATGGAATGTATGGTGTGAATGGTATATGTATGTGGTGTGTGTATCTGTGTATGAGTGTATGCATATGAATGTATGTGTGTGAATGTATGTGTGTGTGTATGTGGCAAACCCAGACAGGCCCCATGCACAGGAGACCTGCCTGGAGGGGCACGGATGAGGGCAAACCAAGTGGCCCTGAGCCCTGGGGGGGGGCCTTCCCAAACGACGTGGACAGAGAGGTTGGTTTGAGTTGAAAGTTTAAAATCCAAGTTCTCAAGTTTCCTTTGTTAATTTGAATTGAGATGATACTCAGAAAATAGATATTCTTGCGCACATAGAATAATAAATATAATGCACGAAACACTTATTCACTTCTAGATTTTCTTTTGAAGGATCACTACTAATACAAATAAGCATGTCCAATTCTTCAGAACTCTCTGTGGATCACTGACTCTTCAGCAGAACCCACAGAGGCAGTAAGAGCATGGAAAAATCAGTATTTTGGACATATCTGTTCACATCTCATCTTTCTATTTGACTCAACTTCTTCCGTTAGTCTTTATTTTCCCACATATAAACTAGTGACAATGATGATAATTTCTAAAGTGCAGTAAACAGTCATGGCCTAAAAACATTTCTGAACACCGACATGGTTACTGTTGCTTGTCAGACTAGGCTGGGGCTTCTTGGAATGCTAATTGTGTTATGAAGCAGGTGCATGTGTGCATTTGTACACAGGCAGGACTGGGGCTGATGTCCCAAAGAGCAAGAAGCTCTCTCCAGCATTTCCTGCAGCTTGTGGTGCTTGGGTGCTCTGCACTCTTGGAGAATTGCTCACGAAAATAACGTGGCTTGCAAATATCCATGCAGAAGTTCAGAGGGAGAGCAATTATCCTCATTCCAATGTCCCGCTGTAAAGATATGTGTTCACAATTTCATTTCTGTTTCATTGAATGCCTCAGAGCTGAAAGGATCTTGTGGAACTAACAAGCTTGGAGAAGTTTTGAAAAAAAAAAATCCCTACTTTTTTGCCTTATCAAAATTGAGTGAAAGCATTTTCAGGGTGAAATCAGGAAAGTTATCATAACTAATGCATTGCTTTAAATTACAAAATGCAAATTTTTCTAGGACTCTTTTTTTTTTTCCAGACAGAGTTTCACTCTGTCGCCCAGGCTGGAGTGCAGTGGCATAATCTAGGCTCACTGCAACCTCCACCTCCCGGGTTCCAGCAATTCTCTTGCCTCAGCCTCCCGAGTAGCTGGGACTATAGGCGCCTGCCACCACACCTGGCTAATTTTTGTAATTTTAGTACTGACGGGGTTTTACCGTGTTGGCCAGGCTGGTCTCGAACTCCTGATCTCATGATCTGCCCAGCTCAGCCTCCCAAAGTGCTGGGATTACAGGTGTGAACCACCGTGCCTGGCCACTGTAGGACTCATATAAGCATATTAACGTGAAGTTTTGTTGAAACATGATAGGAGCCACTCTCTAGCACTTTAATACACATGCCGCTCATCCTTCCTTTTTTTTTTTTTTTTTTGAGACGGAGTCTTGCTCTGTCACTCATGCTAGAGTGCAGTGGCATAATCTCAATCTCAGGTCACTGCAACCTCCTCAACCTCCGCCTCCCAGGTTCAAGTGATTCTCCTGCCTCAGCCTCCGTAGTAGCTGGGACTACAGGCATGTGCCACCACACCTGGCTAATTTTCGTATTTTTAATAGAGATGGTGTTTCACCGTGTTGGCCAGGCTGTTCTTGAACTCCTGATTTTAAGTGTCTAGTGCAGAGTGTGTGTGTGTGAAAATGGGTGCTAATGACAGATTACCAGGTGGGGAGGTCAGGAGGACTGTCCCCAGTCCCAGGAAGATGGCTAGGAGTTAGCCAGGAATCACAATGGAAAAGTAGAGAGAAAGAGGGAACAGCATGGGTGAGGGCTGGGAGGAGGAGAACATGTCCCGTTAGGAAATCCAGTCACAGTGTATCCCCTCTAAGGCCATTGCTACACCCGATTCTCTCAGCAATAGATGAATGAGTTATTTGCTGAACTGCGTACTGATAAAATCAAGAACTCTTTCTTGTTTTCTGCCAATGACCTACTGTGCTGGGTCCTCCCTCAGCTCTTGTCTTCATTTCTTTGCTCTCATCAGCTCAGAGATTTGGAAAGCAATACTTTCAGTCCGCCCTGCCTCCCCCAGACCCAGCAGTTCCTTTTGGATCTGGACTCCACCAGAGAACAGAAAGTTGGCACCTTAAAATAATTGTGGTGTGATGGAGACGAGGCCTCCTGCATGAACGTGTCCCAGTGACACTGATTCTGCTTCACAACAAAAGCAAAACAAGAACGTAATCCTTAATCACTGAAAGACACACTGCTAGAATCCCAAGCTATGTCAGCCAGACAGAAGACATCAATTTGACAGAGATGATAGCTTCTAAGTTAAGGAAGTTGAAGAAGATGAACCATCTATTGGCACCGGGATCAATAGAGTCTAAAATAGTACAAAGCTGCTGCAGACAACAACATGAAGAGGCAGTAACGATGACTGCCATTGTTACCTGTCCTGAGGGCCTGCAGAGGGCTTGCTGCTCCTCTCAGGCTGGCTATCGTAGGTAACTCAGAAGGCGCCCACATGGGCGGTGGAGGCTGAGCCTTCCAGGATGGCTCGGATGGTCTGAAGGGGAAGGTGGAGGGAGGGAGGACATATGTGGGCTGGCAAAGTACGTGTGGCTCCTCCATGGCTGAGCCTGCCCACGTGCCCCCTACTCTGCAGCCCCTGCCTCCCACTCCCCACTTCAGCTGCCCCTTTGAAGCTACTATGAGCCCAGGGAGTAATGGGAATCTCAGCGCGTGGCCTGTGCACTCTGGGCTCCCCTGGGCCATGCCTGAGTCCCAGATGGGGCGGAGGTGGGGGCAGCCAGGCTCTCTGCTCCTCCTCTGTATCAAGCAACCAGTGCCATCGTCACACAATGTGAATGTGGAGTCATGTGCAGAATAACAAAGAAACAGCTTCTAAGCAAAGACTAAGCACAATTACAACATGTCACACCACGCCATGATGTGGGGCTGAACGGGTCAGGCTTCCAGTGGCAACAGTGCAGAATGATGAGAGTGGCGTTCTCAGAGTCTGCATGTCCCGTAAGAACCTACAAGTTGATGTCCTGATGAGTGGCACAGATTTTTGTATTCTTATTGCTGATAGTTTTAAAAATAATCAGGTGTTTTGAGTTGTAATTAACTTGCAATAAGCTTTACATATTTCCAGTTACAGCTGGGAGACTTTAATAACGTGTATACACCCCATGTGGCTTGATACAGAGCCCATCTCTTCCAGAGTGTATCTTGTGCCCTTGACCATCAACCTGCCCCACCCTGGGCTGTCACCGTTCGTCACTATACATTTAAGCTGATTTTGCCTGTTCTAGATCTTCATGTACATGAAATCGGGCAGCTGGCTTCTTTCACCGAATGTAATACCTGTGGTGCGTCTGCGTTGTGGGAATTAGGACTTCAGTCCTCTTTATTGCCGAATCGTATTCCACTGCATTCGGAAACCACAGTGTTTCTCCATTCGCCCATTCCATTTGTTTTTGCTAAGACTACATTTGCAAAATGGTTTTCGGTTGTTTTCTGGACCTGGGCAGTCCTGACCTTGCTTTTGATGTCAGTGACTCAAACATGAGGCAGGTTCCCAAAGGGGCTGCCCCTGGTTTTTGTCTGAATCTGCTCTGGCCAGAGGAGAGTCCTTGTAGCTCACAACCTACCTCCCGGTCACCAGGGCAAGGCGGAGGCACTGAGCTTCCAAACAGCTTCCCCGAGCTGTTCCCTTTGAGGGGCTTACTGGCAACCCTGCCTGGCCAGCTGGCAGCTGCCATGGGTAAGATACACTCAGCTCTGAGGGTCCCCTGCACCAGCCATGGGCATGGCCAATAGGGAAGGGTGGAAGGAGAAGGAAAACGATCTCCTTGGCCCAGACCAACCCAGGGACTAGTTCTCAAAAAGTTACTTCCAAAAGATGGTGTGAGTGCCCTACAACAACCTGACTGCCATTGTAAATAATCCCCTCAATCCAAGCCTTCTCTCCTAGGCTGTGTGTTATGCTCACACACAGAATTGGCTCAGAGAAGTACACAGCCCATGTGTGAGGCCCTCACTGCCCCAGGGCACTTCTGCCCTGGTCCCAGCAGCCTCTTTCCAGCCTCAGTGAACGTGTATGCCCAAGGAGGCCAGTGCCCGACAGCAGGTGGGAGCTAATCAAGTCACAGCCGACAAAGCTCTGTTGCACAGAGAGGCCCGTCCATGCCACGGTTCCCTGCTGGCTGGGGAAGGCAGCTGCCTTTCAGGTGCTCCTTGTGTGATGGAAGCTGCACAGGTGCCTAAGAGAAAGTTTGTTGGGCTTCTTCTGGAACCTGTGTTTGGGAGTGGAGCTGCAGGTGTGTGTGCTGGGGGCAGAGGCCCCATCTCTCAACCTGCTGAGGGTATTTGTGAAGGGCCAATCCAGCGCCAGGTTTGTCATTAAACCTCCCCAGCATTGCAAGGGAGGCACTCACTACTCCCCTGTTAACATGTGGAGTCAATGGCGGCTCAGAGAGGGTGAGCGACTTGCTAAGGTCACACAGACAGAGGTGGGAGAGCCGAGGCACAATGCCATATCTACTGGACTTTCGACACTTCTACACAGCTTTGGGAACAGAGGTCTGGGAGCCAAGAGAAAGGCTGGCGATGGCTGGGGCTGAGAGGAGGAAGGATTCCAAGTAAGTCAAGGGGCCCGGGCTTGGAGCCATGGACTTGGTTTCATCCTGTCCTGTGGACCTGTGGCAGTTAGAAGGTTCTCGGTGAGGCCAGGTGAACCATGATGAACCATGCGGACGGCAGGGGCCAGCATCCCTGTCTCCCTCCCGTTCTAGAAGACATAAATGGTGTCTTCATTTTATGAGTCTGCACTGAGTGAGGCCACGAGGCGGGCAATTCCGCCACCTGCTTCCCACACCAGAGGCCTTTGAAGATGTCGGAAGCCCTGCGGTTCCAGCGCGTTCCTGTTTCCACCTTTCCTTTCACCATGAAGCCAGCTTAGCTCCCAGGCACAACCCTGGCCATCTGGACTCGCAGGAAGGTTCATGCCCTGAGAACTTCAGGAGGAGGTGTGCTAAGAAAACTCAACAGCAGCAACAAAAACATTTTCAGGCTCCCAATCTTTTAAGTTTGAGTGGGTAGGATTTGTGTTTGTTTGTTTGTTTTGAACTATTTAATAGATGGATTTTCTCCCTGCTCCTAATCCTGGGATTAGACCATACCTTCCCAGCCCCTTCACTGACGTGGAGGTAACCCGGCACAGATGGCGTTTCACCAGGCAGGTGACCCGGATGGTGCAGGGCTATAAATAACCATTAAATGTCCCTTTCAGAGTGGGCTTTTTTTCCCTCCCTTACATTCGAGTCCCAGCATGAAGCAAGTAACTCATAAATTTGGATCCTTCCTGTCAAACTCAGGGTCTTGTTCTACCGGTTTGAAAGAGAATTCGTTTTTTCGTCATTGTCTTTAGAAGTACAGTAACGGGAAGGCCTTGAGAAGGGCACGCTTAGCAAAGGCACCTCCAGGTTTAGCCGGAGCACCTGAGATGGATCTGCTCCAACTCCAATGGGCCCTGTTACACCCTGGGAGAAATGCAGGGGAGACTTTCTATCCCTCAGAGCTTGGGGATCAGAGTAAAACCTTTCATTTCTGGCTCACTTCATTCTTTATACAGTTAAATTTATGTATTAATGGGACACAGATTAAACTGCAATCACACCGTATTCTTCTCTCTACCCTGTGCCTTTTTTCCGAGGTGAAAGAGCTGATGCCACTACTGAAGTCCTGGACAAACTTTTTGACAAAGAGATTGCTGGGGCAGGTGGTGACTAGTCCGAATGATCCAGAACCAGTGTGACACAGGGCAGTCACCACGGGCTTGGGAGGATTCACTTCCGAGCACAACAAAATCTCCAGAGTGAAGACTCCCTGTATTTTCCGTGGCCTGGTGTGTTGAGAAACAGCAACCATCCTTTCTGGGCTCTTTCTTGGTGGCTGGTGTCTGCTCTCCAGTTTGGGGGAGATGAATCCATGGGGCTGAGCACCCCTCCTTTCTCCAGGCTACTCTGTGATGTTCCGCAGCATACCCCAGGCTGGAGCAGAGGGCTGGATGCCAGCCCGGGGCTGAGCAGAGACTAGAATTGCTCTGAGCCCGTGACCTTGCGTGCCATTTCCACCCACCTCAGTTACCTTGCTTCCAAAACAGGGAGACAGGTTTTCCTGCTCACTCATTTCTCAGAGGGTAAACTGAGGTGAATGCATGTGGAAGTGTTTTGAATGTAAAAGGCTTGATGTAGACTGTGGTTTCTCAGGAATGTACACATGCAATTGCTATCCAGCCATGTAGGAGCAAACACTCTGTTCCTGCCTCTGTTTAGCAGGAAGGGTATACTCTGCTAATATACCCAGACCTCTGTTCCCAAAGCTGTGTAGAAGTGTCGAAAGTCAAGTAGATATGGCATTGTGCCTCAGCTCTCCCACCTCTGTCTGTGTGACCTTAGCAAGTCGCTCACCCTCTCTGAGCCGCCATTGACTCCATGTGTTAAGTGGGGAGTAGTGAGTGCCTCCCTTGCAATGCTGGGGAGGTTTAATGACAAGTCTGGCACTGGATCGGCCCTTCACAAATACGCTGATAATTTAATATAGTCTGACTATGGGTGCGGCAACGATGGCCATGGCCATGGAGCCAATGTTGTTGCCTCTAACCTCATGGGGCTGTTAATCTGGCTGTGGGCGAAGCAGGCTCTCCTGGATTGATAATGGGCTCCTTCACAAGCAGACCTGGCCCCCATTCCTGCCCTCAGCAGAACTTACTAAGCCCTGCTGGGCTAAGTGCCAGGGTGGGGGATAGGGTGGGCACAGGCAGCAAAACCAGGAGAGGCCCTGGGCCCCGGTGTCTTGGCCTGGGAGGGAGAGGCTGTAGCGCCCCCACGGTGCAGAGGAGGGAGCTGCCACACAGAGCCAGTCTCAGACCTTCCTGAGGTCACAGAGTCAAGGGAGAGGGCTGAGCCAGAGAGCTGACGGCAGAGACCAAGCTTCTAATCCCAGGCCAGGAGCTGTGGTCCCTGCCACCTGCAGGTCCCAGAGGAATTGATGCCGGGGAGGTTCTTTGAGCCCTTTGATATGAGCAGAAGGCCTAGGGTGTCCCTACTTGGATGTTTGCCGTGGTGCAAAGGGCAAGGTTTCCACGATCATCATATTATTTATACCAGTCTGGTGATTTGAAAAAGTGGCCCCCTGCTGTCTGGCTTGCATTGTACGGTCTGGTGCTTTCTGCCCTTGAATGTGCAAAGGAGTTGTGACTATGTATATGGGCGCTGCCTGTCCATGAGACAGCTCAGGAAGCTCGATCCTGTGTGGGGAGCAACAGCTATAAGGCACTCAGCCAAGCCCAGCTTGGGTGGGGGCGAGCTCCCCGTCCTGGGGCACTGTATATTCCAGGGGCCAATGGGATGCTATGCCACTAAGTCCAAGCATGTAATCTTTAAAGACATCTTTTATTAGGTGTTTCATTATGCATTTCACTACTCCAGCAGTTCCAAGGCCATTTATTTATTTATCCCCATGCCAAGAGCCCCCAAGCAATGCCAAGGCATTTGGAACTAGAGTATGCTGGTACTAAAATAAAATTAAAACCTATTTTAAAGCCTTGAGACTTATTAATTTATTAAATTACTAAAAGGGACAATGTCTCTGGGTCTTAACAGGATCCAACAGAGGACTGGACAGGATGGATAAGCTGGGCTTGTTGGCACTGCCTGCATTTTAAATGCCAGCCACCAAGAATGCCAGGAAAAAGGACTGGACATGAATGGAAAATAAAAATGCAGCTAACTTCCTAAAAATTTGAGATCTATTTATTTCTAAATGCCATGGATCCCAAATGGATCAACAAAGTATGGCATATGCACACAGTGGAATATTACTCAGCCTTAAAAAGGAAAGACTTTCGGACACATGCTACAGTATGCATGAACCTTGAGGACCTTTTGCTAAGTAAGATAAGCCAGTCATGAAAGGACAAATATCATGTGATCCCACTTGTATAAGGTTCCCAGAGTAGTCAGATTCACAGAGACGGAAAGTAGAATGTGGGTTGCCAGGGGCACATGTTACTTTATCATGAAGATGCCTA
Organism: Rhinopithecus bieti; assembly: GCF_001698545.2. Classification (NCBI taxonomy): domain Eukaryota; kingdom Metazoa; phylum Chordata; class Mammalia; order Primates; family Cercopithecidae; genus Rhinopithecus; species Rhinopithecus bieti. The sequence goes on along the minus strand of NW_016820812.1, from coordinate 409,444 downwards.
TTCTCTCCTATGCTTCCATCTGACTCTTCGTCAAAGTAAAAGACAATTCAAGCAAACTAATGACTCGATTGCATTTTCTCACTCCATTCTCTGCAGTAGTACTGGCAGCATTCGTCCTTGGACATGAAGGAATCTGACATTTGGGAGGGCTGCCAAGTTTCTGGTGACTCCGAGGACACACCAGCCCCTGCTCCTGGCAATCCTCCACACCCTGTGAGATGTGCTCAGAGTGTGTCCCAGCAGCTGGGAGGAGCTGTCAGGTACAAAATGCACCAGGGCATGACTGGGTATCTTCAGCCTCCCTTGACTTTATCACAGGCTCTTCAGATATACCCCAAACTCATGTCAGTACTTACAGGTGACAGTGACGGGAGTAGCACCTGGGACAACACATACCTGAGTGTATTCAGCATCACCCTGTGCCTGCACACCATGGGACTTGGTAAGGACTTGCAGAGCTGAATTATGCACAAAGACAACCCCTTGGGAACTGGTGTCAGGAATATTGGCAGCACCAAACAATTCTTAAAAAGTTGGCTCTCTGGCCAAACATATATTTTACATACTAAAAAGTGGAGTTGTATTAGTCCAGTCTCCCATTTTCACACGCTATAAAGACTGGGTAATCTATAAATAAATAAGATTTAATTGGCAAACAGTTCCACATGACTGGCAGGCCTCAGGAAACTTACAATCATAGCAGAAGGCAAAGGGGAAGAAAAACACATCTTACATGGTGGCGAGAGAGAGAGTGAAGAGGGAAGTGCCAGATATATATCAAACAACTAGATCTCATAAGAACTCACTCACTATCATGAGAACATCATGGGGAAACTGCCATGATCCAGTCACCTCCTACCAGGTTTCTCCCTCAACATGTGGGAATTACAATTTGAGATGAGATTTGGGTGGGGACACAGAGCCAAACCTTATCATTCTACCCCTGGTCCCTCCCAAATCTCGTTTTTTTTTTTTTTTTTTTTTTTTTTTTCACATTTCAAAATCAATCATGCCTTCCCAACAGTTTCCCAAAGTCTTAAGTGACTCCAGCATTAACCCAAAAGTCCAAAGTCTCATCTGAGACAAGGCAAATCCCTTCTGTCTATAAGCCTGTGAAATCAAAAGTAAGTTAGTTACTTCCAAGATACTATGGAGGTACAGCCATTGAGTCTCCATTCCAAATGGGAAAAATTGGCCAAAACAAAGGGGCCATAGGCCCCATGAAAAAGTCTGAAACCTGGCTGGACAGTCATTAAATCTTAAAGCTCCAAAATCTTCCTTGACTCCATGTCTCACATACAGGGCATGCTGATGCAAGGGGTGGACTCCCATGGCCTTGGACAGCTCTGCCTCTGTGGCTCTGCAGGGTACAGCTCCTGTAGCTGCTTTCATGGGCTGGCATTAAGTGCCTGTGGATTTTCAAGCTGTCAGTTGATCTACCATCCTTGGGTCTGGAAAATGGTGGTGCTCTTCTCACAGCTCCACTAGGTAGTGCCGCAGTGAGGACTCTGTGTGGGGGCTCCAACCCCACACTTACTTTCTGCATTGCCCTAGTAGAGGTTCTCCATGAGGGCTTCACCCCTGCAGCAGACTTCTGCCTGGACATCCAGGCATTTTCATACATACTCTGAAATCTAGGTGGAGGCTCTCAAAGCTCAACTCCTGTCTTCTGCACCCCTGCAGTCCCAACACCAAGTGGAAGTTGCCAAGGCTTGGGGCTTGCATCCTCTGAAGCAATGGCCTGAGCTGTACCTTGGCCCCTTTTAGCTGCAGCTGGAGCTGGAGTGGCTGGGAATGCAGGACACCAAGTCCTGGGGCTGCACAGGGCCCATGAAACCATTTTTCCCTTTTAGGCCTCTGGGTCTATGGTGGGAGGGGCTGGTATGAAGATCTCTGACATGCCCTGGAGACATTTCCTCCATTGTCTTGACTATTAACATTCAGCTCCTTGTTACCTATGCAAATTTCTGTAGCCAGCTTGAATTCCTCCCCAGAAAATGGGTTTTTCTTTTCTACCATATGGTTAGGCTGCAAATTTTCCAAACCTTTATGCTCTGCTTCCTTTTTAAACATAAGTTCCAATTTCAAACCATCTTTTTGTGAATGCACATGACTGAATGCTTTCAGAAAAAGCCAGGTCGCATCTTGAATGCTTTGCTGTAGAAATTTCTTCTGCCAGATGCCTTAAATCATCACTATCAATTTCAAAGTTCCACAGATCTCTAGAGCAGGGGCAAAATGTCACCAGTCTCTTTGCTAAAGCATAGCAAGAGTGACCTTTGTTTCAGTTCCCAATAAGTCCCTCATCTCCATCTGAGACCACCTAGACCTGGACTTCATTGTCTATATCACTATTGGCATTTTGGTCAAAATCATTCAACAAGTCTGTAGGAAGTTCCAAACGTTCCCATATTTTCCTGTCTTCTTCTGAGCTTTCCAAACTGTTTCAAACTCTGTTATTCAGTTCCAAAGTTGCTTCCACATTAGCAGTACCCCACTCTGCCAGTACCAATTCTCTGTATTAGTTCGTTCTCACACTGCTATAATGATACCACCTGAGACTGGGTAATTTATAAAGAAAGGAGATTTAATTGACTCACAGTTCGGAATGGCTGGGAGGCCTCAAGAAACTCAGAATCATGGTAGAAGGCACAGAGGAAGCAAGGCACGTATTACATGGTGGCAGGAGAGAGAGAGAGTGTGAAGTGGGGAGCGCCAGACACTTACCAAACAACCAAATATGAGACCTAACTCAATATATCATGAGAACAGCATGGGGAAAACCACTTTCAATATCATGAGAACAGCATGGGGAAAACTGCTCCCATGATCCAACTACCTCCCACTAGGTCTCTCCCTGGACATGTGGGGATTACAGTCTGAGATGAGATTTGGCTGAGGAAACAGAGACAAATCATCATATACTAAAAAGTAGAGTTGGCCGGGCATGGTGGCTCATGCCTATAATCCCAGTACTTTGGGATTCTGAGGCAGGATGATCACTTGAGGCCAGGAGTTCAAGACCAGTCTGGACAAGATAGTGAGACCCCCCCCCCATCACTAAAAAACTAAAACATTTAGTTAAAAACACATATGTTTTTAGACAAAGTCTCACTCTGTCACCCAGGCTGGAGTGCAGTGGTATAATCATGGCTTCACTGCAGTTTCGACCTCCAGAGCTCAAGTGATTCTCTCACCTCAGCCTCCTGAGTAGTTGAATCTACAGGCTTGCAACGCCATGTCTGGTTAATTTTTTTGTAGTTTTTTGTAGAGATGGGGTTTCCCCATGTTGCCCATGCTGGGGTTGTACTCCTGGGCTCAAGTGTTCCACCTGCCTTGCCCTCCCAAAGTGCTAGGATTAGAGGTGTGAGCCACCAAGCCTGGCTAACATTGGCTATTTTTAATAAAAGCAATAATACAAGTATTAATTATTCTAAAGAGAAAAACAATGCATTAATATTCACATGTATGATATCTGATCATTTTGCTTTTCAGTTAGTGGGAAGATACAGCTTGGGCATCTTGTGCTGACGAACAGCTGTGTTTGGCCTGAGCCTGCAGTTGGCTCTGAATGATGTTGCCTACTGCGTCCCACAACTCTATGGGGACATCCACTTCCTGCTGCCATCAAGTCTTAGAAAACACCCTCCAAACCAGTGCATGACTTGCAATTAATTGCATCATAAAATCTTTTTTTTTTCCTAAAAATGTGATGAGATTTCTCCCTCTTGCCCATAAAACATAATCATCTGAGGTGGGAGAATTGGTTTGGGGCTGCAGGAACTAATCACCCAACCAGAGAGGCCACTGAACCCCGGTCCTGTGTGCCATATGGAACATGCATGTCCTTATTTCTTCTCAAACTCCAAAGAGAAAGAGTGACTCAGTTATGATGATGATGTATGTAGCCAGTGATTTATCATGGGCTAGGTCTTCATGGTGCCTTAGAAGCAGATGTGACTGGAAAATAACCTCCGAGTAATATGTCCCTTCCAAATCAAAGATTCTATGATCTCATGGAGGCCAATGCCCTCATTTCCTGAGCTTTTTGAAGTAACAAATGTATTTGGGAGTAGGGGGAACTGTGGAGACTGGGTGAAGCAAACTGGACAAATCAATTGTCAGACGGTTTATTCATTGAGTGTGGCCTGGACATGGTGCCATGGGGAGGGGCACTTATGACCCCAGGAGGGGCCTGTTGGCTGAAGAGTGAATGCAGCACACAAAGGGACGTATTCAGCCCTACAAGGCACAACAGATGACAGCCATCTAAGATGTCATGTCTTTTTTCTCTTTCTTTCCCTTCCTCCCTTCCTCTCTCTTCCTTCCTTCCTTCCTTCCTTCCTTCCTTTCCTTCCTTTCTTCCTTTTCTTCCTTCCTTTTCTTCTTTCTTTCTTTCTCTCTCTTCTCTCTCTTTCCTTCCTTCCTTCCCCCTCCTCCCCTCCTCCCTCCTCCTCCCTCCCTCCCTCCCTCCCTCCCTCCTTCCTTCCTTCCTTCCTTCTTCCTTCCTTCCTTCCTTCCTTCCTTCCTTCCTTCCTTCCCTCCTTCTTTCTCTCTCTATTCTCTCTTTCTTTCTTTTTCTCTCTTCTTTTTTTTGACAGGGGGTTTTCAATCAAGCATAGCTCACTGCAGCCTCAAACTTTTGGACTCGAATGATCCTCCCGCCTCAGCCTGGAGAGTAGCTGGGACTACAGGTGCATGCCACTGCCTCTAGCTAATTTAGATGTGATGTCTTTATGTAGAGCATGTTGTATCTCTGTTAACAGGGCTGATGGTGTTTAACAGCACTTGAGCCAGCCAGGGCCAGATCAACCAGGGAAGCACAAGAGACTGTTTATTCGTTCATATTCTGACATGATGTGGCTGAAAGCTGGACAGTGTGTGACTTCATCCTGAACACCACAAGGCTCCACGTCTGCATTCTGGATGTAACACACAGCCATGTGCTGTTCCCTCTGCTCTGCTGGAGCTGCCCTCAGTCTTCTCCACATCCCTGCCCTTGCTCCCTTCATGAGTCCAGTTCTCCAGGAATCAGACCTTGGGTTGGAGATGTAAGTGCAAGATATTTATCAGAAAGCTTTGGAATCAACACTGTTGGCACAAGGGGCAGTACATTCTCAGCACAAGGATGGCCCTACAGAGCTGTCCTGAACTGGAGCAAGGGGCCCAGGCCTTCACACATCCACATTAACCAGGTCCCTAGGAAGGGGTGTGACCTTGCATGAGGCAGGCTTCTTCACCCAAGGGCAATTGCCAGGTAGGGGACTCAGCTGCAGCCTTTGTCTGTTGTCCATTGTCCAGCATCTGGGAGCACTGATGCTTCTGTATTGAAGGGACCACTTGTGAGCCAGGCCTCTCATAATCCAGTTATGTCTTGCATTTGCTCACCAGGCTGATAACTACCTGCCCTGGGGGTTTCTCAGCATCCTGAGAGGATTCTATGTAACTTGAAGCCTTTTTTCAGAAACCCATCTTTCCCCTTCTCCTGGTTATATGAGCTCAGTTCCCCCTGTAGCAGCTGTGTCTTGGAGGGTCTTAATATCGGTCTTCTGCATTTGTCCAGGCCAATGCCTTGTAATTCCAACGACCACACTACTGTACAGGTACTGAAGAAACTCTGAACTTAGCAAATGGTCACAAAGAACTGAACCATCAATTATTTCTGTTAGCTGGGCAGCATTGTGTCCAAGGTCATACGGGAATTCGACCAGAAAGGCCAGGATGTCTTATGTGATTATTGTACTAGCAGGTAGTGAACCCCAGGAAAATTGAAATGAATTTAATATAAAGCACAACTTGATGGGAGGGGCTTATTCTTGTCAAAATTTAAATGTGTGTTTAAATTTATTGTTCCAAATCCTATATGCAATCCTGTATAGATATTGGCACAGGTATAAAGGTGATACGGTTTACAGGGAAGGGCACTGGGTCAGGATGGGGCCTTGGGTAAGACACCTCACTAAAGCCTGCAATTTCTTTAACTGTAAAATGAGGGTCTTATACTAGATCATTCTAAAGGTTCTTCCATTTCTGCTAGCCCATGAGGTTCTTTTAGATCTATGATATGTAGCGAAAGCTCTTGGCAACACTGTATCAGAACCAATGCCTGTGTTATGGACTATCTTCTCAAATCACAGTTATATTCCAATTAATTCGGCAGACATTATGATCTTCACAAGGTCTCTTGACGTACCAAATGGTGTGCAATGATGAGTAAGACATAGACTTGCCCTTGACACTCTTACAGTCTAATAAGAGGGCTTAGATCCTAGACAAAGGACCATGCAGGCAGGACCAAGAATATTTTCACAAAGAAGCAAAAGCATGTTTTTTTCTTCTCTTGTTACTGCTTTGTTTTTTCATTTGTTTGTTTGACAGAAGGTCAAAAAGGAGAAATCACATTGCCAGTTAGGCACATTGAAGAAAGTTTCATTGGTGAAATGGTGGCATTTGGTATCATTGCAAGGACCTGAAGGAGGGGAGAGAATTTCAGGTATGAGCACCATGCGTGGAAGGTCCAAGGTCGGGAGGTGCAGGTCCTGGGGCAGCTCGTTTATTGATTTGGTTGAAACAATGGGTTAATGTGAAGGGGATTGGGAGATTGGGTAGAAGGTAGTTTGGTGACTAATTACAAAATACCTTAAATATCAGGATTTTGTTTCCTTTAAGTACACAAGATAGGAGAGGGGGATTTCTGAATAATGAGGACATGATATATTTTTTTAAATACTCTGTTATACAGACTAGGAAGGTTCAGTTGATCTGACTTTAATTCACTGTTTCTCTCTTCTACAGCCTCCAATACACTGTTAAGCCCTTCTGGTGAATTTTTCATTTCAGATATACTTTTCACTTCTAGGATTTCCTTTTTAAAAAATACTCTCACTTGCTCTGCTGAGATTCTCCATCTATTCACTGATTAAATCCAACTTTTTCTTTAAATCCTTGAACATATTAATATGAGTTGTTCTAAAGTCTTAGTTAATTCCAACATCTGGATTATCATGGGCTCTGTTTCTATTGAATTCATTATTTTTGGATTATGGGTCACATTTTCCTACTTCTTCATATGTGTGGTAATGTTTTATCATATGCCAGACATCGTAATGATATGTGGAATCTACTTTAAATAGCACTGAGTTTTACTCTGGGCAAGTGTCAAATTACTGGAAGATCCTCCTGAACCTGTCAGGCTTGACTTTTTTCTTTATTAGGGTTGGTCTATTTATGGTTTTGCTTTTAGTTCCAAGGCATTATCCTTATTCCTGAGGTATAGACTTTCTGAGGTCTTTTTTTTTTTTTAATTTTAATTTTTGTGTTTATGTAGTAGGTGTATATATTTATGGGGTATGTGAGATATTTTGATATAGGCATGCAATGCATAATAACCACATCATGAAAAGTGGGGTATCCATCCCCTCAAGCATTCATCTTTTGTGTTACAAATAATCCATCTGTGCTCTTGGAGTCTCTATTGAATGCTCAAAGTGGTGGCTGAGCTTTCTGCATTCTGGCTAAGCCGATGCTTCAGAATTGCCTATCCTTGTGAGGCATCTGAGCTCTCTGCTCAGCCCTTAGCCCACAACAGCTGCTCTCTGTTGTCTGCTAGCTTGTGCCGAGTCTTGGCCAAGACCCACAGGTAAACTTCATGCTGATTTCTGGAACTTTTTTCTGTGTAGCACTCTCTTCTCTGGTATCCTCTTCCACAAATTCTAGATACTTTATCTCTGAACTCTGCCTCTTCATTTCATTAAGACATCCTCCCTGCTTGGTCTCACTGCAGTCTACAAATTCCTTCTGGCTAGGAAGCCGGGGTGAATGGGTATATTTTACTTTTCTTAAGGATCACGGTCCAATGCTGTTTGTTGTCCAATACCTGACGACAGTTGCAGTTACCTCCCATACTTGTCCAGTTCTAGAGTTGTTTTTGGTGGACCAGGACACAGTCAGATGATTTTCTAGGAAGACTAATTTGGTGGTGTCATTGTCTGATGAATGTGACTGATGAGACACTTGCAGCGATGTGAACAAGGACCCATTTGTTTCTGGTGGCGACAGAAACAAAAAGGAAGCACCAGAAAACTGGCGGGAGGAGAGGCCAGTTAGGCAGGAGAAAATGGTTCTGAGGCTTTGAGCCTTTCCTCTGCTCTTTAACACCATTTGTGTGCCCAAGAGTCAAATGAAGTTGAACCAGACTGGTAAGAAGTATCAAGAATATGGATATCCTTTGAAATAATGTTTTTCTACATATTATGAGTGAGACACTAAAGATTATCAAGATCCTAAAACTTCTGGCCGGCGCGGTGGCTCAAGCCTGTAATTCCAGCACTTTGGGAGGCCGAGACGGGCGGATCACGAGGTCAGGAGATCGAGACCATCCTGGCTAACACGGTGAAACCCCGTCTCTACTAAAAAATACAAAAAAAAAAAAAAAAAACTAGCCGGGTGAGGTGGCGGGCGCCTGTAGTCCCAGCTACTCGGGAGGCTGAGGCAGGAGAATGGCGTGAACCCGGGAGGCGGAGCTTGCAGTGAGCCGAGATCTGGCCAGTGCACTCCAGCCTAGGTGACAGAGCGAGACTCCGTCTCAAAACAAAACAACAACAACAAAAAAAAAACAAAAAAAAAACTTCTTAGGTTGCTCCTAAAAAGCATGATAAGTCTTCTAGGGTCAGACAAAGAGAATTAAAGGCGTCCCTCTAGTTGTATAAGACTATCCCCTCTACGATCTCTTGCTATAGTCTCTCAGTGAAGAAAAGTGACACACCTTATCCACCACCTTCTTATAAAATCCTACAGTTATAGCAACCTAGATAACATAGATGGCATTTCCATGCTGTGTCCTAGATCATTTTCTCTTTAGAATGGAAGATCCTGTTCCAGAGACCAGCAGCGGATGGTGGTGTGTGGGCAGATGGCTATACATCAAGACCTATACCCCAAGATACATGGGCTGCCATTTTCCCATATTAATGTATATGTTTACCATTTGAATAGCTCATTACTTAAAGGAATTTCACAGACATTCTGCAACCGACCTGCCCTCTCTCGCCCTGCTAACTTTGGACAGGTGTAGTGGTCTCTATCCCATTATGTGGCCACCAGTCCTGAAACTATCCTTGGAAAAGGCTCCCCACCCACTCTCCTTGGCAAAATTGTGAGCCACATGTTTTGCTCTTTTCATCTTAGTCAACGCTCATCGCACCCAGCCCTGTGCCTGGTATACATGGTCCTTGAATTCTATGTCTCTGTGTCTCTGTCTGTTTTCCTCTGTCCCATTCCCTTAGTAATCTTTATTCAAGCATCTGTCACTGGGAAGATAATCTTTTTTTTTTTTTTTGAGACAGAGTCTTGCTCTATTGCCCAGGCTGGAGTGCAGTAGTGCAATCTCAGCTCACTGCAACCTCCACCTCCCAGGTTCAAGCGATTCTCCTGTCTCAGCCTCTTGAGTAACTGGTATTACAGGCGCCCGCCACTGTGGCTGGCTAATTTTTGTATATATATATTTTTAATTGAGATGGGGTTTCACCATGTTGGCCAGCCTGGCCTTAAACTCCTGACCTCAGGTGATCCACCTGCCTCAGCCTCCCAAAGTGCTGGGATTACATGTGTGAGCCACTGGACCCAGCCAGGAAGATAATCTTATACAGGAACTCCCACCAGGCTGTGAGTGACTGGCACTTCTCCCCCAGGGAAGTGCTCACAACTAATTTTAATAATAGCATTAAAGGGTAGTGACTATAAGAACAGGACTCTGATGTCTGATTTCCTGGGTTCAAATCTGGGCTTAATTTACTAGCTGTGCAACTTTGGACAAGTAATTTAAATGTCTCTGTGCTTTGGTTGTCTTATCAGTAAAATTATGATATTTATAGAACCTAGGTCAGAATGTGAGGATTAATGAGATAAATTAAATGAGATGATGTGTATAAAGTATTTACAACAGTAAATGCTAATGAATACAAGGTAATATAATTATTTTCCAATTATGGAAGAATTAGAAAATAAAAGAAAAATATAAAGAGGAAATAAAACCATAACCCATCAGTTTTGGGTTTTGGCATTTTCTTTCAGTCCCTTATTTGTAGAGATGTATATATCTTAAAAGATATATACATTTAAAAAAATGAAATTAGGCCAGGTGCGGTGGCTCACTCCTGTAATGCTAGCACTTTGGGAGGCCGCGGTGAGCAGATCACCTGAGGTCAGGGGTCGAGACCTGCCTGGCCAACATGGCATTGTGGTGCATGCCTGTAATCCCAGCTACTTGGGAAACTGAAGCAGGAGAATCACTTGAACTCAGGAGGCGGAGGTTTCAGTGAGCCGAGATCACACCACTGCACTATAGCCTGGGTGACAGAATGAGACTCTGTCTCAATAAATAAATAAATAAAATAACATAAAATAAAATTAGAGGTTGGGCACGGTGGCTCATGCCTGTAATCCCAGCACTTTGGGAGGCCAGGGCAAGTAGATCACAAGGTCAGGAGATTGAGACCATCCTGGCTAACATGGCGAAACCCTGTCTCTGCTAAAAAAAAATAAAAAAAAAAAAAAAAATAGCCGGGCGTGGTGGCGGGCACCTGTAGTCCCAGCTATTCGGGAGGCTGAGGCAGAAGAATGGCATGAACCCGGGAAGCAGAGCTTGCAATGAGCTGAGATCGTGCCACTGCACTCCAGCCTGGGCGACAGATCGAGACTCTGTCTCAAAAAAATAAATTAAATTAAATTAAAACACTGTTCGGGCTACTTGTGGTTTGACCATTTCATTCCCTATTGTCTTAATTATTCTTAACAACAGCCTTTTTAATGGATTGAAGTATCCCATCATATGAACAAGCCATAATTAAATCAACCCATCCCCTAATGTTTGCCCTTCAGGTTGGTTCCCAATTTTCACTATCATAAATACAGTTGCAATGAACATCTTTGTGCCTGGCTGGAGATGCCCTTTTTATACGTTCTGAAGAGCAGAAGTTAAAGGGCATGAGAGTGTTATGATGCCTGTAGAGGTGTCCTCTAAAACTTGGAGATGACCTTGGTTTGGTTTCAGGTAGGAACACCATTTGGTTTAGAATACTGGCATTCCTGATGCCACTGAAATCCCTCCATGTCCTCCGCTAGCGCTACACCAAGAGTCTCTCACGCCAGCAGGTTCTGATGTTTACCAGTGCATTCTAGGTAGCCAAGAAACTTCACATGACATTGAAATCTGGCAAGGCGCAAGGCTCCCTTGGGTGCTTTTCTGGTTAGATGGTTGACTGACAGTGAAATTTCCCTCATAGATGCTTGATTATGGGCAGTTCCTTCCATCTGCTCAGCCGCCTTCTTGTGTCACCAGAATTTGTTGAAAATATTTGGGTTATGATTCATTTTGCATATCCCTTCTTGTCCTGGACTTTTACGATTAGGATCCCAAATTTTGAAGCTCAGCAGAAAAGGCGAAGGCTCTTTTTTTTTTTTTGAAACAGAGTTTTGTTCTTGTTGCCCAGGCTGGGGTGCAATGGCACGATCTCAGCACACCGCAACGTCCGCCTCCCAGGTTCAAGCGATTCTCCTGCCTCAGCCTCCCGAGTAGCTGGGATTACAGGCGCCCACCATCATGCCCGGCTAATTTTTTGTATTTTCAGTGGAGACAGGGTTTCTCCATGTTGGTTAGGCTGGTGTCAAACTCCCGACTTCAGGTGATCTGCCTGCCTCCGCCTCCCAAAGTGCTGGAATTACAGGCGTGAGCCACCACGCCCAGCCAAGGCCCTCTAACTATGGGATTTGCATTTCTATACTTTCCCCAGGCCTTAATTCCTTGAAATCTAAGTGAGGTAACTGGCCTGGGTGCCACTGACAGCCAGTTCCAGCCCTCACATTGCAGCTCCACCAAATTTCTGGTGGGCTCCCAGGTAGCTGTTCACCTTCACTTCATGAGACAAAGCAAAGCCTGTTGTTTATCGGCAGAGATGACCCTGTTTGAACTCTCATGCGGAAGCCAAAGGTCTTAGTCACTGGTTTAGGAAGTCATGGGCAGGTAATGCCATCTGTTTGGGCATATCTAATCACTGTTTTGGTTTCTCATGACAGTCCTTCAAATAGAGAGCTATAAATCAAGTGGCCCCAGGCTCATGGAGGCCCCCCAGGGGGCTGGATGGTTCTATCAGGTTCTGCCTGCCATCTGATTTCTTCACCCTCCTCTGCTGCAGAGGTCCTCAGGCTCCATGCTTCTGATCCACAGCCACACACCTGGATAAACGTGGGTTAAGTATAGGTGCCTCCAACTGCATTTACAACATAATTGGTGTGGCCTTACAAACTATTTGATGCCCAAACTCCATCCCTCACCGGGCCTGCTCAGGGAGGCGAGCGGAGGTGAGGAGCCTCACAATCCGTGTTTTTTAATGCATCCGAGTTATTCCGAAGCAAAGGGTATTTCTTTCCTCTTTTGCTCCTCTAATTGATGCAGCTGTTGCCTAGCCTCATCTGCATTAAGCTAAATATTATGTTTTGTAACGTTTTGATCTTCATTAATTATAGCGCAGGAAAGCTGACAAAAGCAACCTGTCTCTTTAATATAAACAAGATTAATTGCACAGTTCCTGCACAAAATGAACTACCAGCCGTTTCACAAAAAATGCTTGTCTTTAAGCAGCCCTTCGGATTAAAAAAAATCAAAACTGTTACAGGAAGTGCCAGAGCTGCCAAATTACCATGCCCGTGAGCCTCACCCTCATTATCAGACTAAACGAACGCACACACCCCTGCACTTTCATCCTCCTCCAGGCCCAAGAAAAAGAAAGGCGGGAGAGAAAAAAAGGGCCTTTATACAAAGAAGTGTCTCTGAAGTCTGGAATGCACCTTGGCTGTTTGAAGACAAGATTTATACCTGACACCTTTCCTTAAGCTCACTGTTGAGACTCGCCTGTTTTCAAATCAACCGCAGACTGGCTGCTTGAGGTACTTCAGCTCGTAACGACCACATAATCTAAGATAAATACACAGGGAATTGCTATCACTTTCATTAATAACCATGAAATAGTCATTCCTTTAGCAGGAAAAAAAAAAAAAAAAAAAACCCAGGCCAGTGTCTTCCATGGGCTAAGGCGGAAGGCTCACAGGGTGGGTTTGCTCAGGCAGCGGGCAGAACTGGGGGGCACGGCAAGACACTGGACCCAGGACGCACAGCATAGAGGGCAGAAGGACAGTGGGAGGGCACCCCACGGCCACCCCATTAGCAATGGCAGAGCCAGGAGTCAGTCTCTGTGGTTAAGAGGCCCCCGTCCAGTTCTCAGGCCTCTGCAGGTGACTTCTGTTGGAACACCCCAAGATATCTGGCCCAGGAGACCTAAAGCTCAAGAGCAAGGCTTCTGATTTTGTCGAATGTTGTGACCTTACAGCCACTTGGAAGTGTCAGCCAGAGATAGTGGGCTTTCCAGGCTCATGGCTGGCTGGGAAATGGCACCAAGTTTGGGGCAGGTGACAACACAATTCATGAGAGAATCTGAGAGCCACATCCACATCGTAGAATGCCACTTCCCTGCAAGTCCTCATGAAGTGGCCTCCATGGCCAGTGGCTGAGGCCATTGGAATTGGCACCCATGAAGAACGCGGCACTGTGCTCCCAAAATCATGCTTAGAAAGTGGGCTAGAGCCAGAAAAATATGTGTGTCAACACCAGCTCTCTGTGGCTTCCAATGAATTCCTGACTCTGGCACAGTTAGAATCGTGATTAATGCAGTGTACGTGCGACATGCTGGTGGCAGGTGGCCCGAGGGAAGCCAAGGCTTCAGTAAAGCTGATGGGGCCATTGAAGGCCAAGTATGTGCAGAGGGGCAGATGATGGCCTACGGAGCCGTGTGGTCTGGGATCTGGGAACTCTCACAGCCTTGTGGATGGAGAGATGAACTGGTGTTGGAGATTTGTTTTCCCAAAGAGCAAGACACGTAGCAGAGAAATCAGAGCTCCCCAGTGTCTGTAATGCAGGAGATGCTGTGCTGTGACTTGGGGCTCTCCCTGATCCAACCCAGTGCATGTCCTCCTGGGTCTTTCACGAACAGAATATTGCATCTTTCAATGCTTTGTTTCTCTGTGATGCTTAAAACCTGTGCCAGGATGACTCAGGTTGTCAGGTTTCCAAGGGACCTAGTTCTCACAGCAGTCATGGGACTGAGGGGAGCTGGGGCCTTGGGGCTCCCCTTGGGAGCTCCAGCCAGGCCAGTGCCAGATGTGGCGTGTGCCCTGGGACTCAGCTCTGGATACCCGGTGAATGACTGCCGGGGCAGTGGGCAGTGGGGATTTTGCCTTTCCCCAGCGTACGTCTGCCTTCTGAGAGCCAAATGTCTGCAGGGGATTCAGGAGCGTGATGAGGAGTGCTGGCTGAAAATGAGAAAGACGTGTCTTCCGAGACACCAACTTTTCCACAGGTCTCTCAAGAAACTCAAGCCTTCTCTAAACACACTTACACATACATACGAGCACACACGTATCCAAGCAAAACCAACACCTGCCCTACATGACATTCTCCATCCTAGACCATGTTACGTGGTGCTATACTACATGGTCCCTTTCCATTTAAAACATGCTAGTCTGCAGCCACTCAGTCAATGTCATGATGCACTAACGCGGCCACGGTGGCTCTGAGAAAGCAGTGCCCTCCCAAGAGGGAGGCTGGGTGCTGGCCTATCCACCCTGCACACCCTGTGGCTGGGTCCACTGATAGGACAGGGTGCTAAGAGGAGTGGGGTGGGGATTCCAGCCCTGGTTCAGTCTGGCCTGGGTGTCCTGGCAACCACCAGTTGTCCCCGGGGTTGCAGTTTCTCTATTTGTCCACAGCAGCCCCAAACTGAGGATCCCCCAAGGTTTCAACTCTGTGGTTTTAGGATCTGGTTTGACACTTTCCTAAGAGATTGTCTGAACAAAAAAAGTGATCACTGCCTCAGAATGTTTAGTTGGGGGTGGTCTATGTTCTCAAGACGCTCTTGCTGATGAATGCCTCTATGGGTTCACCTGCGGTGCTCCCCCAAAATACAGGATACCAGAATTTTTCAGATCAGGCAAAGAATGAGTATAATCTGGAATGTTTGGAAGATGGGGGCATGAGGAGCCAGGGCAGGGTGCACACCTGTCTCTGCTGCCCGTCAGCCAGCAGAAGAGTGGACGACAACTTCCACCACACTGGCTCAGTCACTGATAGGCTTTTCCATTTTTTTCATATTTTCCTGATTATAAAAACAGTATATACTAATTGTAAAAAGTTTTCAAATATGTCAAAGTATAAAGAAGAAAACTAAAAATCACTGCTGGTCCTACCATATGGAAACGTTATTGAGATTTTGATATATTTTGTTTTATTATGTATAGATATATAGATACATCATTAGGAGTCATATTGTATATTGAGTTTTGTATCCTGTTTTCTTAATGATTTAATGAGCCTCTTCATTTGAAATACTCTTCAGGAACATGGCTGTATAGTATTCCACCATGTGGATGTACCAAGAGTATCCCCCAAGGCTGGACATTCAACTTTATTTCAATGTTTTTCGCTATTATAATGAATGCCACAACGTACATAAAAGACACAGTGGACAGACTTCTAATTATTTCCTTAGAATAGAGTCCCAGTAGTCGAATTGTTGGATCAGAGGTCAGGCGTATAAATGAATGGCGTGTGAGCACACATGGATGCAGAAATGCTCGGCCACCTCCCGACCAGCACTGGAGCAGGCCCTGCAGAGTGGCTCCCGCTGCAGAACCTTTGGGCCTGACACTGACTGGGTTTTGGAGGCCCAGAGAGAAAAAGAAGAATGACCACAATTTTTAATGAAAGAATAAAGAAACAGATTCAAGAAAGGGAACAGTTGCCAGCCCTTTCCTTCCCTAAATAATTAAGAGAGGGAGACACACTGCAGCCTGGGGACCTCTGTCCTCAGGACACACTAGTCTAGGCTGTCCTCCCCTCGCTCACTCAGGGGCATCCGGTGCACCCACCAGTGGAGGCAGGCAGGGAGGAGCCAGCATTGGAGCACAGCTTCTCTGGGACCAGCCACCCTCCTTGGCTGTCCTGCCCTGCTCACAGCCAGGCCCTCTTCAGAGGGAGGTAGAGCTCCTGGTTCCCGCTGCCTACATCAGATTTATGTGCCAAAGGTCGAACTACTCTTTTGATTATGGACGTTCTGCAAAAACAGACACTTACATTAAATAAGCACTCACTGGCAGATGGTGTTATAGTTATGTTTTCTTTTCTGAAACTCTGTGGTCAGAATGCATTCATTCTCATGCAAGGGGCCTTGGGCTCAACTCAGCCTTGGGTGGGCGCAGAAAAGCCTGGGGGAGGCTTCCTGGAAGAGGTAAGAAGTGATCAGGCCTGTGTTGGGTCTTTTAATCTGCTGTTGCTCTCTCATGGCCTAAGCCCGGGGAGAGAGACCCTTGCTTCACACTAATGGCCCCTGTGCTGGAAACGAATGGAAGCAGTGAGTCCATAGCAAGCATGGCTGGGCCAACTCTCATTTTTCCAAGTTAATATTTGTAAGAAAAACTCTAGTTGTGTTCAGGGAAATCAAAGAGGGAAAGCGCAGCCGTAAGTTAAGTCATGAGCTGTTTCTCCTGACACCTCTCCCAGAATCTAACAGTTTGGATAAAATCCTGGATGGACTTTTTTCCTTGTGTAAATCACAGAAGGAAATCCACAAAGATGTCCAAGTGAGACTGTGAACTCCCTGTCTAGGCAGCCCCCCAGGCTTTCCTTAGGGTTTCCTGATGGCAGATAGTGCATTGCAGATTGCATTGAGATGCTCAGACACTTTCACATCCTTTCACACATGTGAACCAAAGTTCATTCCCAGGAAAATCTTATGAAATAGATAGGTTGTGTTGTCCCTGTCTTACAGATAATGAAATGGAGGATTAAAGAGTTTGGGATAATTGTTAAAGCTCAAACAACCAGTAACTGATGCAAAAGGAACGCAATCCAAGGGCCTTCCGTGCAAAGGCCACCTCTTCCTGGCATGACACCATCGCACACACACTCTTTTCAAGATCAACCGCAGTACCATTCTGTCCAAGAGATTCAACAGAGTGATGCTGAATTAAAAGCACAAATCCAAAGATCCTCACTCTTCAATGGTTTTATCAAAGATCTACAAACAAGAGATCTGCAGACAATCCCAGTGTTGTTCTAAGATAAGGAGAGACAGCTGCAGAGATGCCAAGGACAGGGAGGGAGGCTGACTGTGCACTTGTCTTACCCTTGTCAGGAACATCTGTGCCAGCGATCAATTGAACTGAATAAAGTCCAGTGGCTCTGTGTCAGTGAAGTTCACTCATTGTCACTTGTAAGTCCCCTGTCCAGCCCTGCAGAGGCCACAAACCGCTGTACACCCCTAACTTCAACCGCTTGAGTGTGTGCACGAGTCGTACAACAAAGACATATTCCAGTTTTGGGAAAATACATCTGAAGTTTTACATGATGTATTCTTATCTGAAATTCTGTGGCCAATGTAAAAGGGCTACATAAGCAAAAATCATCACACACACCACACACTGTTAAATTGTTCATAGCAACGATGAGAAAAGAATTCAGTTTGCTTTCAAGGGCCCTTCAAAATCTGTTTCTAGGATGCCCAAAGCCGACGTTCTAAAATTTAGGAAGATTCGAATTGTAAAAATTGCACAAGGGCATTTAAAATAAATTAAGCTTTCTATTTGAAAGTGGATTCACGTGCACTTGTTCGTGATAATACAGAGATAATACAGATAATACAGAGAGATCCCATGTCCCCCATTACCCAGTGTACCCCAATGGTTTCGTCTTGTAAAATTACAGGATGATAGCACCTGCACAGTCACGTGTGGACAGCAATATAGTCAAGGTAGAAGACAATTACCAGAGGGTTTTTAGAGACTCCATTTCATAAAACTCCATGATCTGCAAAAGCCAGCAGCCCTCTCAACAGAAGAATGAACCTGGGAGCTCTGCAGAATGCTGCGGCCAATTCTGGGCAATTCCCAGGCTGTGGGTATCACAGGACTGCCTGGCCTGGGGCCTGCAACCTGCAAAGAGGGGCCCTTCCATCTGTAGACTCTTCCTTCTCTTGGGAAGATGAGGCAGAGGGAGGAAAGTGTGAGCTAGCTGGAGAGACACTCACACACTCAGAAGCAGATGACCATGGACCGAGGAGCCAGTAGGGTCAGCTCTGGCTGGAGCACGGGCCAATCCCGGACTCACTTCTTGGACCGTTTTCCTCAACCATCAGCTGAGGCAGCTGAGCCTGGCACTGTCCAGGACTATGGCCGCTGTGGCTGCCGAGCCTGAACTGTGGCCAGTGTCCCTGAAGCACTGAGTTTCTCATGTTAATGAATTCTACTTAATTTAAATTTAAACAGACACATGTGGCTGTGCCTACCCCACTGGGCAGCACAGAAGATAGTCTTTCAGATCGCTCCCACCCCCTGAAATGTTCCTATAATTAAAAACATCCAGGCTTATATAGATGGGGCATGTTTTTTATTTACTCCTGGGGAAACTGAGACTCTGAGAGATCTAGGACTTTTCTGAGGTCCCACCGGTGAGCTGTGCTACAGCCAGAAGCCCCTGCCAGGTCATCTGGACTCCACTTCAAATCTCAGTCTCTGCCACGTGATGCCACGGCTCAAAAGCAGTCCCACTAACAGGGAACTGTGACGAAAAGGGATCAGGTCATGGAGCTGTTCATACTTCCCTAGACTGAAGAGGAAACCCAAAATATGAGAAATAAAAATCCCTACTCTAAGAGGAAATCGGGTACTTTGGGGGAAAAAAACCCCAACAAAATCCAAAAACCCAACCAAACCACAGTCACCAGTGAGTGAAATGAGGATAGTCTTTTAACAACAAAAGGACTGCTGTTTAAAGAACTAGCTTTCTCTGAGCAAATGGAGCAGCAAATAGCACTCCAATTCCAGAAAGAAAAAGTGCTGGAGGCGTGTCCACAGGAGAGCTTCCCAGTGCTGGAATCCACACTCTCCCTTATGCCACACTCGGTGCTCACTAAGTGACAGCAGGCAGCAGCCGTTGGCTTGATTCTACCCAGAGAGCTGAGGTTCCTAATCAGAAGACCTTCCAGAGAGCCACAGACCCCAAATGTTTGGAAATAATTCCACAAACCGTGTAGCATGACAAAACATACTTAACAACAGCACATCTGGAATAAGGAACAATTCATTAATTCTAATTAAATCATATAAAGTTCAGCTTAACATTAGAATTTTTTTTAATGATCTAAGACTCTCTTCAAAAGCACAACTTGCCTTTTACGTGAACATTCTAAAAACTTACTTTTATATTCCCCCGAACATTTTTTAATTATGCCACCCACTCAGAAAAGTGTGTGTGTGCGTGAAGCACGTGTGTGTGTGTGTGTGTGGGTGTGTGTGCGTGTGAAGGGTAGTGTTTTTTTTTTTTTTGAGTGTCCAGAGTGTCATGATTACATCTTTTAATGATAATAAATGGGCCAGGTGTGGTGGCTCACGCCTGTGATCCCAGCACTTTGGGAGGCAGAGGCAGGCAGATCACGAGGTCAGGAGATCGAGACCATCCTGGCTAACATAGTGAAATCCTATCTCTACTAAAAATACAAAAGCAAAATTAGCCGGGTGTGGTGGTGGGCGCCTGTCGTCCCAGCTAGTTGGGAGGCTGAGGCAGGAGAATGGCGTGAACCTGGGAGGCCGAGATCACGCTACTGCACCCCAGCCTGGGAGACAGAGTGAGATTTCATCTCAAAAAAAAAAAAAGATAGTAAACGACCCAGTTGTTCCCAGATACAGGTCTTTTGGGGAGATAAAGACATTACAGACAGGAAGATCCTTAGAAGGTATTTACCCCATCAGGATTTTCTCCTCTTTGGCTCTATTGGCTTTGGGTCTTTTCCTCTTACCTTTGGGTGTCTGTGTGCCTCCTTCCTTCTCATTTGGGTGACTGCTGCAGTGGGAGAGCTGGGCACCTTCCCTAGGTGTGTAGTAATTGGGGTTTGATGTAGGAGAGGTGTGACTGCTCTGTGCATTGATGTGGTGGTGGGGGGCTGGGATTTTAAAACATCACAGGAAATTCAAGATGGGCCTTTTGATGTGCAGCACCCTCCCCTCCCCTCCTGCATCATGTACTCTCCCTCCACCTTTCCCTTCTGTGCTCCCCCCTCTCCCCCCCAGGCAAAGATGTATTTCCTGGAAACTGGAAAAACCAGGTACTATCAACCTCAAATCAGTGCCAATTAAATTCAGTTATAAAATTCGGGCCTTGTCCCTCATCTCTGAGTGACACCTTCCCTTTTACAACCGGGGCTGTTAATACCACAATTAAAACATTCAGTATCACCATATCCTTGGATCTAAAGCAGTTTATAGCCTTGAACTTCTGTAAAGAAAGTCATTAACATATCAAGGTGTTTTGATAAGACCAACTTTGAAGCAAGCCTCTCCTCCTGGTCTTTTATCCCCTCTGCCATCTTATGTATCAAATTTCAAGAATGCAAAGACCTATCTGCCTAGCATGTTGTTGCCTACTCAAGTTCTGTCTTTGTTATTTCTGTTATCAATATTTTAAAGTCAGATGATCTTTGCAATTAACACATGAACTTTGGGTGAAGGGTTTAGATTTACTATGCTGAGACTGGCATTAAGTTCCTTCAAAGCTTTAAGAAATGCAGGGGCATTGGAGGCCAGTCACAGGCGAAGCTCCTGTGGAGTGACTCCTCACAGGGCACAGGAAGTCCTATGCCTCATGTCACAGGCCCCAGTGCAGTTATGCAGGGTTAGAGCCTGTGGTCTCAGCCATACCCTGTGCTCCTTCAACCTGAAGACTATGAGGAAATGGTCATCTTCTATCTGGACAGAAGTCATCAGAGAGTTCTGCGGTGCCCGAGTGCATTCAAATAGTAAGGAAACCCTACTGACTTCAGGAACACTACTGTGTTTGGTTATAGGGTTTCTGAGAAAATGAGCTTCAGCTGTGTTGGCTCTGCCTGTGGAGAAGGGCTCCCCAAGCTACTGAGCCCACATGCAGGGCTCCCTGCTGGCAGAGACCAAGTGCCATCCCTGGAAGCAGGCACAGTAGAGGGAGGATTGACTGCCTGGGGACCACTATCCTTGGCTAAACTGCCAAGTAGGTCAAACAACTCCACAAACATGATGAAGCGAAAGGAAGTCAGAGCAGGACCCTCTTTACTGGAGTCTGTCCCAAAGACCAGCCAATGTGGTTTTGTTTTGTTTTTTGTTTTGGAGACGGAGTCTCACTCTGTTTCCGAGGCTGGAGTGTAGTGGCGCAATCTTGGCTCACTGAAACCTTTGCTCCCCAGGTTCAAGCCATTCTCCTGCCTCAGCCTCCCAAGTAGCTGGGATTACAGGCACCCGCCACCTTGCCAAGCTAATTTTTGTATTTTTAGTAGAGACAGGGTTTTGCCATGTTGGCCAGGCTGATTTTGAACTCCTGACCTCAATGGATCCACCTGCCTTGGCCTCCTAAAGTGCTAGGATTACAGGCATAAGCCACTGCACCCGGCCAAATTATGTTTTTGAGATCAAGTCCCTGGGATAATCAGTTGTAGGTTCATATTTCACAGGGAAAAACAGAAAAAAAAATGAAGACTATCAAAGGCTAGAATTTTCTTTTACTTCAATAGTTCATGTTGTCCCTGAGGTTGCAGCAAATGTGCTGTAGAAAATGGTTTGAGGGCTTGTGGGCTAAGAGCAGGAGCAGAGGAAGGGGAAGCCTGCTATTCTCCAGGCCTTTAAAGTTTATGTTTATGGCTCTCCTACTTGTCTTTTTATCCTTTTTTTATTATCAAAGAGGTTTACAACAGTCCTATGCACAAGAAGTGACTTCCTAGTTTTGCTGCCAAAACGGGGTGGCTATAAAACTTGAAAGAGCAGGGGGCTGTCCATGCCTGACAGAGTGTGTCTTTGTAGAAAAATTTAAGGTGATTTTGATCCTTTAATTGCTTCAATTTTACTTCATAAACCAATTTCTTTTCCCCTTATCCCTCAAAGCTTCCAATAACACAATCTATTGGGAAAAACTAGACGGTGGATTTCTGCTTGTTTGAGAGCTTCCTAGGTGGATATTTTTTAAAAGGAAAGTGAGAACCCACCAAGATAAATTTCTCTTCATGTAACAATGTTACTGAGAGCAGTGACTTCACAGAAACAAAAGATGGAAAACCCTCAAGATTAGTGAGTCTAAGACCTGTCAAATCCAGCTTTGCGGAGACAGAGGGCCCCAGCCACAGGGGTAGAAAACAGCTCATGCACACAGAACAGGATGCGTGGAGAGATCATAGAGAGACGTGTTATTGAGCCTAGGCTATGTGCCCACTGTCCCAAGAATGCCTCAGTCCCAGGCCCTGGGCGGAAGGTCAGCCTGGCATGCAGCTGAGTGCTGCACAGGGACAATATCATCTGATTTTCACAGCAACCACCTGGCGAAGGCACTGTCATTGTTCTCACTTTAGTGGAAACTGTCTCTTCTCAAAGTGGGGTCCACATACCATCTGCATCAGTACCGCCCGACAGCCTGTTGGAAATGAAGAACCTGGATTACCCTAGATCTACTAAATCAGGGCTGACCCAGACATACTTCAACATTTGAGATGGAATGCTTTAGCTCATAGGTCTCCAAGCCTTTTTTTTTTTTTTTTTTGGATTATGCATCCCGAACAGAAAAATAATTGTGCATGCGTCCTTTTGACTGTTGAAACTTTGCAAACCAGGGATGTAGCGTTTTCTGTTCGGTCTGGGGAGGTTTCCCCCTAGCAGTTCTAACCAGGAGGAGGTAACACAGAGCCCACAGAAACATTCTGGCTTGTTGAGAGTTGGAGCAGAAGGGTGGTAGGCATGCTCAGAGGGCAAGCCAAGGCTATGTAGGTGACCAGTCTGTTGCGCCTCCTGATCACAGGCATGGTGTCAGGGAAGAAGTGAGTTGGCACTTTCTTCTGCACTGCTGTGCACAGAATTTGCCCCCTTTACTCTGGATAGCCCTGGTAAAGCTGGATGCTGATACAAAAAGTCATCGAACACTAGGAAATAAGGTCATGTGGAAGGAAACTAGCTTTCCAGGGACCCAGGCCTGCCTGAGATGATGTCATCTCCAGGGGCGTGTATCTGAGCTTCACTCTGCTACGCACTATTTGGCCAAATCCCAGTCACGGTAGGGTTACACGTTAGCTTGCAGATTTTAGCCTGATAAAAAAGACAGCCACAAAGTTTATAAGACTTCATTGCTCTGTGGGACCTTAAGCAGTTTTGTTATCCTAACTTATTCCGTTCCTCAGATGCTCCTGGAATCAGCGAGGCCACCTCAAGGGATCCCTCATTAAGCAGCTGAATGAGTCCCTGATGCACAGTCAGTTTATGTTGTGTGACAGTCATGGTTTTAGCTCCTTGAGAATTGGATTCAACACGGCTGATGAAGAAAGAAGTCTCCCCTGCTCTATGCTGCTCTTGATCTCTGGCGGCTGACCCTTGACTTTGACAATCTTCTTTTTTTTCTGCTCTTCTCTCTGCCCTCAGCTCCAACCTCCGCCCCACCTGTTTTTAGATATGCACTTTGACTCTGTCTTTCCAAGACCTCACTTGAAATTACCCACTTTCTTGGTCTTGTTCTTGCTGCTATTGATCCGTATGTGCTGGCTAAGTTCAGATGGTTGTGTCTCCGGTGAGAGGAGAACGATTAATGAACTCAGGAATCATGCATTTTTCAAATGTTTACGGGCAGACACCACGCCAGGCCTCCAAAGGCATACAGGTCCTGGCCCCGAGGACTCAGTGAGGAGGTTGGCATGAAGCAGACCTTTATATGCTATTCACGGAGGGCTGTAAAAGGGGGGTCATTCTGTTTCAATTTCATTTTTATTCCCTTTATTTCTCAAACTAATTTTTCATTAAGTACAGGAATTTTGCTTTGAGTCATTTAAAGAAAAGATATTTATTAAGTGCTTACTAAAGGCACAACGCCATCTCTGTGCTGAAAGAATATAAAAGAAGTGAAAGATGTGTGAGCTGCAGTCCCAGCAGTCTCAGTAGCTAGCTGGAAAGACAGAAACATGTAAAAAAAAAAAAAAAAAAAAAAAAAAAAAAAAAAAAGTCAAACAAAAATACAGGCCATGCGCCTGTAATCCCAGCACTTTGGGAGACCGAGATGGGTGGATTACGAAGTCAGGAGATGGAGACCATCCTGGCTAACACGGTGAAACCCTGTCTCTACTAAAAATACAAAAAAATTAGCCAGGTGTGGTGGTGGGCACCTGTAGTCCCAGCTACTCGGGAGGCTGAGGCAGGAGAATGGCGTGAACCTGGGAGGCAGAGCTTGCAGTGAGCCGAGATCGCGCCACTGAACTCCAGCCTGGGCAACAGAGCGAGACTATGTCTCAAAAAAAAAAAAAAAAAAAAAAAACCCAACAAAACAAAACAAAACAAAAACCCCAAAATATTAATAACAATGCAAGGCAGTGTGTGATGAAGAGCTAACTTGTGCAGGGATCCAAAAAGGGGCAAAAGAATCACTGAGTTAGAGAACGCTTCAAGGAGAATCCAGAGTTCAATCTGGGTCATAAGAACATACAACTCAGATGTCTTTAAACATTTCTTTAAACACAGTTAAAAGTGGGGAAATTGCTAATGGAGGGGCTTGCCGGCCCAGCACAGGCTTTGGTGACGTCTGAGCCTTGGCTATGTGGGTGACATGATGAGTCTGGCTCAGAAGACACTTTCCCCTGTGGAAAATGACGGATAGGTAGTGGGACCTCATCCTGCAGAATGTTGCTGCTTGAACTTTGCACTGAGAGGGGAGCATCGCCTGGGAGCCCCTCAGAGCTGGAAAATCTCAGGTCCTACCTGAGGCCCAGTGGGTCAGAATCTGCCTTTTTAGCAGAACCCCAGGTGGTACGCATTTGAGTTAAAGAAGCTTCTTTAGGACACCAGGAGACATGAGATGTTTGGAGTCAGTGACGGGATGCGGGAAATATTTCAGGACTATTAATCTACAAATGGTGTGTAAAGGTTAGTGCGAAGAGAACCTGGGAGCCCAGAGTTCACCTAGGAGTCTGTTTCAGAGGCTGAGATATGAAGTGAGGAGGATCCTCACATTGCCTTGGTTATATGGAGGCACAGGGAGGGCAGGACACCAAGTAGAGATGGTCTGGGAGCTGGAGCCCCTGGACGGTGCCCAGGGAGCCTGGCTGGGCAGGGAGGTGGACGGGAGTGCAGGCAGGCCACACAGCACTGGGCCCAAGGAGAGAGAATAACCAGGGTGGGGCAGGGGACCAAGGCCCAAGATTCTGCGAATACTTCACTTCCTTCCTGCTCAGGGGATAGGAAGAGGGCCCAGTGGGGTAGACAGAAAAACCATAAGGTAGAAAGAATAAAACCTAGGACGATGGTTACTTGCAGGTTTTTTTTTTTTTTTTGAGACGGAGTCTCGCTCTGTCGCCCGGGCTGGAGTGCAATGGCCGGATCTCAGCTCACTGCAAGCTCCACCTCCCGGGTTTACGTCATTCTCCTGCCTCAGCCTCCCGAGTAGCTGGGACTACAGGCGCCCGCCACCTCGCCCGGCTAGTTTTTTGTATTTTTTAGTAGAGATGGGGTTTCACCGTGTTAGCCAGGATGGTCTCGATCTTCTGACCTCGTGATCCGCCCGTCTTGGCCTCACTTGCAGGTTTTTAAAAGATATTTTACTAGAATTTCCATAAGCCTAGAATTTCACTCCATGAAGATAAGTTCAGAAAACACACTTAAATTTGTTCATGGCGCCAATAAAAGCAGGTTCACTAAACAGATGTTTAACCTGGAGAATAGCCTACATGACTGAACAAATACAAGTGATACATTTGCTAATTCTTTTCTTTCTCTGTGGAAATAACTACTGTTCAGCAAAACAACCTAACTCGTGGAAGATTTCCAAAGATCACAGAGGATCTGGATTGATACTGTGTCCTGCTGTGGAGATAAGGGGACAGGGGATGATGC
The DNA here is from genome assembly GCF_001698545.2 of Rhinopithecus bieti. Taxonomy (NCBI): domain Eukaryota; kingdom Metazoa; phylum Chordata; class Mammalia; order Primates; family Cercopithecidae; genus Rhinopithecus; species Rhinopithecus bieti. Next base: position 383,467 of record NW_016820812.1, on the reverse strand, counting down.
TGGTGGTGGGGAAATCATAGGGTCCGACGGGACCGGGCTCACTGGGGGGATTCTTCACCCCCTCCTACTCAGTCCTGGTGCCTGGGCCACATCCTGGGCAGGCGGTCAGGCCCTGATGGTGCTGGCTACATGTTTTCTGTCTCCAACTGAATTCCTTGTCCCGTGAGGGTGGGAATCATCTTTATATTTCTGTGCCTTTCTTCCAGCATCTAGGAACTTGCTCTTCAAAGAGTGGTCCCTGGGATGCACTGCATTACGCAGGAGCTCGATAGAAATGCCAAATTTCAGGCCACACCCGAGACCTCCGGTATTAAAATCTGCATTGTAACAAGACCCCCAGGTGATTTGCGTGCACATCACATTTTCAGGTTATGACTCCAGAAGGAGGACTCTCAACCCTGCCCACACACTAGCATCCCCAGGGGAGACTTAAAACCAGGCATCAGTCTTTTTGAAACTCCCCAGGCATTCTAGCAGAGAGCTGAGTAAATGTTTGGTAAATAAATGCCCAGAATGAATGAAGGTGTGAGGGTGTGAGGGCTAAGAGGAAGAGTATTAGAGATAGGATCAGCTCTCTCGTTTTATGGAAGAAGAAACTGAGGCCCAGAGATTTAGAGCGATTTGCCTAAGGTTACACAGAAGTTAAAGAGGAGTTGGCATTAGAAGTCAGGTGTTGTGGTTTATAACACGAACACAAACTTTTTGACACCACCTTCAAAAGGTGGAGCCTAATTCCTCTCCCTGTGAGAATGGGCTGGATTTTAGTGACTCATTTCTAGTCAACAGAAAAAAGGGTGGAAGGGACAGTGCAATTACAGAGACCAGGTCACCAAAGGCACTGAGCTTCCTGCTCTGCCCTGGCTGCTGCTCAGTTACTTAGGGCAACACAGGAGCAGCCATGGGGAGCTCCCGTGGCAGGGAGCTGAGGCCTCCTGCCCGCAGCCACTTGTGAGGCCTCTGGATGTGGGTCCTCCAGCCTGGCCTGGCCCGCAGATGTTGCAGCCCAGCCGACTGCAGCCTCAGGAGGGACCCTGAGCCAGAACCACCCAGCGGAGCCGCTCCCTGATTCCTGACCCTCAGAAGCTGTGAAACGGTCACGTTTGTTGTTTTAAGCAGCTACATTTTGGGGTCATTTATTACACAGCACAGATGACTAATACGCCTTCCAGTCCTTTGCTGTTTCAGCCACACCCCTGTAAGAGACCAGCTTCTGTTCCACAGAACTTCAATAGCCATGCCGGCCCAGTTCTCAACAAGCTTAGGATTGAATACAGACAATGATGACCAAATCGAAACAGGGGCAGGGCACTGCATGGTGTGGTCTCCACTCTTTCCTCCCAGGCCCTGGAGCACCTGCCCAACCCTCCTGGCTGGCTTTTGTGCCAACATGCCAGCCACTGCCCTTTCCAATCCTGCCTACTGTGGGAGTGCCGGGGCAGGGCCAAGTCAGGCTGCAACGGGCTGAGGCAGCCTAGGAAAAAAGAGACTGTAGGTGACCTGGATTCAGAAGCTGGTGACTTGCCCTGCACACCAAGTGTTGGTAAAACCAGCGTCTGCACAAGGGTGACGGGTGTCTTCCCCACTCTGCTTGCCTTGTAGCTATGGCTGTGATTGGAGAACCTGATGGGATCATTTGAAAAATAAACAAACAGCCCTCATCTGATTTGTCAGTGACAAAGCAATGGCTCACAGCCCACGCAGATGCTGAGACTCAGAAGGGGGTGAGAACCGGGGGGCCTCTAGCAGGGGCGTTCACTCTTCCTCCAACCTCCCCAACCTTGGCTTGCTGGATTCTCCTCTTTGCCTTCTTGACCTTTCTTCTAGAGCTCTCTGAGCTGGATTTGCCCAGAACAAGGCAACCTGTGCTCAAAGTCCAAAGAATTTCCTAGGAAGAGGTCTCAGCAGGTGTTTATTTTTAAATTTATTTTAATTTCTTTTCTTTTCTTTTGTTTTTTTGGAGATGGAGTTTTGCTCTTGTCACCCAGGCTGGAGTGTAGTGGCGAGATTTCAGCTCACTGCAACCTCTGCCTCCCAGGTTCAAGCAATTCTCATGCCTCAGCCTCCCAAGTAGCTGGGATTATTGGGGCCCGCCACCAAACCCCACTAATTTTTTTGTGTTTTTAGTAGAGATGGGGTTTCACCATGTTGGCCAGCTGGTCTCGAACTCCTGACAGGCAGAACAGGCAGAACACCTGTCTCAGCTTCCAGAAGTGCTGGGATTACAGACGTGAGCCACTGTACGTGGCCTCAGCAGGTGTGTATAATGCCACTTCCCTGCATTTTGTGAGACAGACCATTAGAAGCTGACTCAGTGGGCTGGCTAGGGCAGGAGGGCGGTGCTGAGAGAGTGTCCGCCATCAGTCCCTGAGATCTGGGAGCTCTGGGCTCAGTGCAGTGCTGGCTACCTCCCGCCTTCATTTCTCCTGCTTCCCAGTGCTTTCCAGCACCTGAGGATGCCATGGGCCTGAACCCTGGCAGAATCTTTCGTGACTGCCATGGACACTTCCAGCCTGTGAGTGTGGCTCCTGGAACCCTCAATGACTTCTTCCCTCACCTGCCAGGGTGCTGGCTGCCCCCGGAAGAACAGAAGGAGAAATGCACTTTCCAGGGTCCTGTGTCCGAGAACCATGCCACACGTGGTGACCACTGCCTGTTCCCACCTCCACAGCGACTATAAAACCTGGAAATTTTTTGGTTGGAGCCACAACCTTGGCTTCCATCTCACAATAAAGAAAACATCATCAGAGTTCTCAAAGGCCCTTCAACTTTTGGATGCCCCACTGGCTCTTGGTTTTATGTAAATAACAACTTTTCTTGTAAATAATAACTCATCTTGAAGATGAGGCTCACAGGGTTTTCAGCACAAGGCTCTTACCCATTTTAAACTAACTGTGGAGCTGTAAGCATCATCTTTGTTCACAAAAGGCTCAACATTCCACTTCCAGGAGAGTAAGACCATCCTGTCCATCCATTCTGCAAATAGAAATAATAAGAAAAATAGAAATGCCACATATTGACGGTATATTTTGTGTTAGACACTATGGTACCCTGTTTATGAACATTATCTTAATGATTTACACCATGAAAAGTAGACATGGGCACGGTGGCTCATGCCTGTAATCCCAGCACTTTGGGAGGCCGAGGGGAGTGGATCACGAGGTCAGGAGTTGGAGACCAGCCTGACCAACATGGTGAAACCCCATCTCTACTAAAAATACAAAAATTAGCACGCCTGTAATCCCAGCTACTCAGGAGGCTGAGGCAGGAGAATTGCTTGAACCCGGGAGGCAAAGGTTTCAGTGAGCCGAGGTCGTGCCACTGCACCTCCAGCCTGGGTGGCAGAGTGAGACTCTGTCTCAAAAAAAAAAAAAAAAAAAAAAAAAAAAAGAAAAGAAAAAAGAAAAATAAAAAAAGAAAAGAAAAGTTGCAAATACATACAGAGTGTTCCCTGGGATCCTACACCAGTTTTCCTTTTAGGATCTTACATGATGCGATACAGTGGTCATCCCTGATGAACAAATACTGGTGCATTATTGTTAACTGAAGTTCATACATCTTCAGATGTCCTTAGCTTTCTCCTAATGTTCTTTTTCTGTTCCAGGATCCCATCCAGCATCCCACTTTACATTTAGTCATCATACCTCCTTAGGCTCTTCTTGGCTAACAAGACAATTTCTGACTTGCCTTGTTTTTGATGACTCGGAAGTTTTGAGGAGCACTGCCCAGGTGTTTTGTAGAATCCTCCTCAATTGAGAGTTGTCAGATGTTTTTCCGCAGTGACAGACTGGGGCTATGGGTTTGGGAGGAAGACCACAGAGGCAATGTGCCATTCTCATCATGTGAACGGTTCATGCTACCAGCATGGCTCAGGATTGCTAATGCTGGCCTTGATCACTGGGATGAGGCAGTGACTGGCAGGATTCCCCACTGTGAAGTGACTCCTTCCGGTGCTCCTTGGAAGGAAGTCTCCAGCTGGAGCGCACACTTAAGGGAGGGAGTTATCTGCTCCACCTCCTCAAGGGCACAGCATCTACAAGAATTACCTGGAGTTCCTCTGCACAGGAGACCTACCTCTTCTCTGTTATGTATTTGTCCATCCATCCATCATTTATTTTCAGTGTGAACACATGGGTATTCATTTTAAACTCCGGGTTATAATCCAATATTACATTATTTATTTTGCTGCTCAGATTGTCCCAGCTTCGGTGACTGGGAGCTCTTTTAATTGGTTTGTGTGTCCCTTAGACATGCTCCCATTTTTTTTTCCTTTTTCTTTTTTTTCTTTTCTTAGGACCTCTTCACTTTCTGGCACTACAAGGTGCTCCAGGCTTCTCTTGTAATTTCCCTGCCCCAGTTCTGGAGTCAGCCGCTTCTCCAAGGAGCCCTGGTTCTTTTCACTGGAGATTGGCATTAGAATCCCAGATCTGGGTGCACAGTGAGGACTGACAAATGCTAAGATGAAAAGGTGTCTGAGGGTGCACTAAATCTAAAACTATCCAAATACCTCTGACTTCCCAGTTTGGAAAGAACAAGCTCCCATTTAGAAAGACACCTGTGTTGTGATCAGGACGCCAATAAGGAGGCGCTGATGATTCCGGTGGCCCCCACTAGCCTGGGCCTGAGTTTTCCTAGATGGGTAAGGCTAAAGGATACCAACGTGCCCCGCACCCCTGGCCAGGAGGAGTGACCATCCTGCCACGGCCCAACAGCACTGCCCATGCCGCCCAGAGATGTGGTGGCTTCTCAGCTCTGCTCCTGAGGAGCTCACCCTTTCTTTTTTTCTTTTTTTTCTTTTCGATGGAGTCTTGCTCTGTTGCCCAGGCTGGAGTGCAGTGGCATGATGTCGGCTCACTACAAGCTCTGCTTCCCAGGTTCACCCCATTTCTTGCCTCAGTCTCCCGAGTAGCTGGGACTACAGGAGCCCACCACCATGCCCGGCTTATTTTTTGTATTTTTAGTAGAGACGGGGTTTCACCGTGTTAGCCAGGATGGTCTCGATCTCCTGACCTCGTGATCCGCCCACCTCAGCCTCCCAAATTGCTGGGATTACAGGCGTGAGCCACTGTGACTGGCCGGGAGCGCACCCTTTCTAAGTGTTCCTGAACTGGAAGACTGTTCCTGGGTGTGAGGAGGGACTGGGGGCATCTGGACGTCCTCCCTCCTGGGACCCGGCTCTCACTAGGAGTCACTGTTGTTTCAAATGCTGACAAAGCCCTGGAGATTCCCCAGTGAACAGAAGGCCTCAGAGCTGAGGGTGGAAACAGGACTTGGTGTCTGAAGGACCCACAGAGACCTCAGGACAGCTCCTGCTGAGTGCCGCACCCTCTTTTCTTGTTCTACTTCTGGTTCACACACTTTTGAAGCCTTCATCAACCACAAGACATCATACTAAATGACACAGTAAAGAAACGACGGCCATTTGCTTTTTCTCTTATCTACAGGCAGGATCTATGGCCTCTGTGGATGTAGATGAAACTCCTCAGGGAGCTTCTATTCTCGTAGAGGAACTCCAGCCACCTTCATCCATAGAACAGGGCTGCGGTTCAAAGTCGTTCTTCCTTCTCCCAACAAATGGCACTGACATAGGGAAGAGCCCAGGGTACAAAGACCAGCAAATGGCCCCAGAGGGCAAGGCTACACAGGTCCCGCTTCTGTAATGCCAAGTACAGGACCTGCTGAGCTATGGCCTTCACTGGGAATGGTCTATGGAGCAGAAAAGGATCCAGGCAGGGCATGGAAGGGTTTTAAGGGGTAAATACACCATCCATGTCTAGAACATCTGATTACATCTCTGTGGTTCCCAATAATCACCGTTGTATTAGGTGGCCAGGTCTCCTATTAAGTACAAAAAGCTCATTAAAAAAACAAAAACATCAAACTTGGTCGACTCTGCGTGTCTTTGCTAATCTGTGAGTTTGTCATATTTGGTAGACGCCTCAAGAGTTTCACAATGTATTTCTAGAGGGTAGAGCTCCGAGGGAGCCACAGGCTTAGGGAACACGCAGATCCTCCCAAGGAGCCTGAGGTTCAGAGCACCGAGGAAAGGCTTTTTTTTCTTGTTTAACAGTGACTTTTAATAAATAATTTATTTCAACTATTCCTATTAAAATATTAGAGCGACCTAGTTAGAACTTGAGATGCAGTGAAGTTCAGTCAGAGGAAATGCGTTCTGTAGTGAGGCAGAACACCAGCAGACAACGCCCAACCCCGCGTGGGCTTCGGTATGAAGACCGTCTATCGGTAAGATGAAGAAAAGACGGGAAAATCCATTCTGAAAGCAGGAGAGCACCAATGAAGTTGTTAGCACAGCTGCAAATCTGGTTAAATTAAACCCAACAGGCAAATAATCCACATACAGGGCAGAGGGAAGCAGATAATGTAAACTCCAACGAAGACCATTTGAAAGCTTTCCAAAAGGAAACCATTAACCCGGGAGAGTTCTCAGCAGGGGCAGGAGGGGGTGTGGTGTGTGAAGTACAGACATTCCATTTCCAACGAGGCATCGACTCAGTAAGCAGAGAGGTGCCAGCTTCAAAAACGTTCAGTGTTGTGGAAAATGAGATTCACCGAAAACTCGGAAATGTGGAACCATCTGAGGATGCCAAGGCTGCCCCTCCCTCTCACTGTGTTTCTCCATTCACCACCCCAGTACTTGACCCTCACCTAAGGAACAGATCTTTCTTGCTGTTGGGTAAAAGGCGAATCTGCACCTTAGAGCCCAGACATGCAGAATCAAAGGTGTCATCTGGTCGGGGAAGTTTAGAGTCAGATTTGCCTCTTCCATTTGGTGAACCTCACTCCCTCCAACACTCTTGTTTGCAGAGGCTGACCCTGGGCTGGGCTGCCTCCTGCCCCACCACTTCCCCCAGCCTGGTCCAATCCCCATCCCAAGCTTTGGTGGCTCTCTCTCTCTCTCTCTCTCTCTCTCTCTCTCTCTCTCTCTCTCACACACACACACACACACACACACACACACACACACGTATGGCATACCCCAGCAGCTGAAGGAGGGGTTGGAGAAAGCAAGCTAGTAAGCTAGGGGCATGTCAGGTGGCGGTTGGGGGCCTGGAGACCCCGAGCCAGGCTGCTGAGGTGCAGGACTGTGGAGAAGAGAAGCCCCTCCTGCCTCCCTACCCAGGGTCAGATTAATCATGAAGGATGCAGACGGCAGGAACTGCAGAGGAGAGGAGGGCTTGAGCAGGTCCAGGCAGCTGTAGCCAACAGAGGAGGAGCCACCGAGGCACATGCCACCAGCCAAATGGGTCCCTTGATTAGAGTTTCTTCACTTTGGCCATCTGACATGACATGCTTCCCTCTAGGCCCTGACAACCAGCTTGGCTCTGACGGGCAACACATGGGTGGGGAAACACCTGGCATCACAGCTAGGGGGTGGGAAGCAGGGTGCTGTGGCTCTATTGCGCCGGCTGAGATGAGGCAGGCACGTGACTCTCCTGGCCTCTGCTTCTTTACTTGAAAATCAGTGTGATGCAATCACCTCCCAAGCCTGCTGTATCAGTGATCATGGGCACACTCACACTTCACAGACCAGCCATTGTCAAGTTCAACTGGATGCCGTGGGGCGGCGGGGGGGTGGGGGCGGGGCAGGCAAGTCACTTACCACTTCCTCTGCTCTCAACCTGATACTGTACTATTTTAAGGCCTCCTGGTTGTTCTTTAACCCCAGCTCATTGCATTCTCTTCCCTATTTGCTTCACTGATTCCGGATAGTTCTGCAGTGAAAGAATCCCAGGGAGGCCCATGTGAGTCACATCCCAAAACCTCTGCGAAGGTGAGGAGAGCAAAAGCCCCCTTGGGAGACTCTGGAGAGCAAGGAGGAAACTGCCGCTCCCGCTCTGGTGGGCATGTCCTGCCCCTCACCTCAGCAGCAAGTCGTGATTTGAAACTAATGCTTATTACTCACCAAGTTCTACGTTCAAATATATATATATATATTTATATATATTTTATCTATATATATAATAGACCTGAAGGGAATGGGCAAGACACACAGACATCTTGGGCCAGTGTGTTTTAGGCAGAGGGAACAAATGCAGCAGCCCTGAGCTTGAATAAGTGTGGTCAGAGTGGGGTCAGGGTGTCACTGCTGGGGAGGTGGCCAACCTGGCACCATACTCCATGGGGGCTGGCAGAGCCTGCTCTGTCCCCACACCAACCCCTGTGTAGCTGCCCCTTAACCGCAGGGTCCAGATGGCGTTTTGAAACCTGGCCAAATTGATAGATTGCTCCAAGAAGAGACAGGGACCTCTGATGGACTAGACCATGGGGAATGACTGCCAGGAAGAGGCTGAGGTGACCCGTTAAACTCAGCCCGTGAGTGCATACGGAGCGTGGGCGAGTCTTCCAGCATGCCCATGCCCCGTTCTAAGCACTCTGCCTGCCTTGGCTCTCGGAAATCCACACAATATTTCCATGAGGCAAGTGTGTGACCTTCCCTTGGGGAACTGAAGTGACAGAGTTACCCGGCAATGATGATCTGAAGTTCCACCACTAGCACGGGAAGGGGCTGGCTCTGGGACAGTGTCCACCTGAGGCTGGGCTCCTCCCCACCCTGCCGCCAGCATTCTTTCCAGAGCCGCACCTGCCCCAGGTGGCTAGCCCATGCCAGTCCAACCCCACCAGGACCAGTCCAACCCGACTTCAGGGAAGAAGAAAGGCTCCTGAGGTTGAAGTTGTCTGGCGCGTCTTAGGTCTGGTGCGACTGCTATTGTGAGAAGAATGGCTGGCCAGGTCTGCTCTTGGCCTTGGGGATAGAAAGAGAAGCTTCCATTTTCCACTCTAGTTCCCAGCATCCTGCAGCCCAAACAACACCTGTCCAGGACCTGGGGCCAGCCAGCAGGGCTGTCTGCTGAGGTGTCTCTGGGCAGCTCAGCCATGTTTAGCCTTTTACACATATGTCTATACCTAGACCCCTGCCCGATATCTACTGTCCCCGCACCTGAGATAGTTATGATACAAGGTTAGACTTCAAGCTAATTTGAAACAGCCCACATCATCCCAGCTCTCATTTCTGAATGAGCCCATGGAAACTACAGCAAGGCGAAGTCCATGAACTTACCAGGAGGGAGGTCTCAGGCAAGCCACCTCACCTCTCCAAGCCTTTCTCTGCACATGTGTGAAGCAGTGATGACTGTCTCTATTTCACAGGACTGCTGTGCAGATTAAGACGGAAATGCTAAGAAAGTAACAAATGCCCAATAAATGTGGGTTTCTTCAACATTTATTGAATACCTACTGTGTGCAGCCACTGTGCTAGGTGCCAGAGAATGAAGATGATGGTCCCTGTCCTCAAAGAGGGCACAGTCAGTGCCATGGCGGGGACAGACGTTTAACAGCTCAGTCACAGTGCAGTGCAATTTGGCTATCTCTCCTATTTCCTCCTTTCAACGCTTTAGGCCATGAGAATAGGGGCCAGGTCTTCTATTTCTATTAGATCTTCTCACAAAGCCTTGAGTAAGATCTAGAGCCCATTGTCTTATGGCAAATGCAGTGTCCTCTCTATGCTCCAGCGTAAACAGGAAAGCAGACACTTCAAACCCCATCCAGCCCACACTGGGAGAGCTGTTTACAGAGATGAACCCATGGAGGTGGGTGGAAGCCTCAGACCCTCCCTGGTGGGAGGCTATCCCACCACCAAAGGCCTGCATCTCCAGAGGCTCCTGCTTTAACTGATGCTGCGGGAGGCATGCAGCCAGTCCTTTGAGAACTAGGGACATTGGCGTTTGCCAGTGTCTCAGTTCTGTTTATTCTGTAAACATAAGGAGGAGCTCAACATTCTGTCGTACTTCATTTTGCAATCTTCACAAAATAAATATTTGCCTTCAAAAGCAACAACTGTGATAATCATCAGGATAATATTCTCCAGCGCCATTTCCCTCGCACACGCCGGGCACCGAAGGCAAGTCAGAGTGCTGTGTGTGGTCTGTTTGGATAATAATTTTCATCTGGAAACCTCAAGTTGGAAACCAACTGGCAGTAATTCTAGAGAAAGTTTTGTCTCCTGGTTTTAAGAGTTGACTCAAAACTGAGTGTCCTGAGTCACCTAAGTCTCCTTGTTTTGGTTACCTCTGCCCATAAAATGAGAAGCAAAATTGCTTAGTGAGTGCTGGCGGGAAACTTGGACCTTGGCAGGGATCACAGTGGCCACAGAACAAGGACTGGCCACCCAGACAGGCCAGGTGCTTGCTGCATGTGCAGGGATGGTCTCTCTCTCTCCAAATCTCTCTAAGAATGAGCTAAAATTCAAAGAGTTCTGCTGAATGTAAATGATACTTATTAGAGATTTTATTGCCCATAAAGAAACCCATCAACAGAAAACCACACTCTGCAAATCTACCGATGCACGATTAGTTTGTGCTGCTTACAGATCCCACTCTAAACTCAGCTGTCAGTGCCCTCCCTCGGCCACACTTCTTGGAGATACAGGCTTCCTGCAGGGGATGCCGCTTCTTCATTATGGACAGGAGGCTTTAGGAACAGCCATTCTGAGTCTTTATTAAGGACTAAATCTTAAAGAAAATGAACCTTGAGACTCCTCTAAAGTACCTTTTAGGGATGCTCAGTGCATTGCCGTACTTTTAAGGATTAGGATTTTTCTGGGCCAGAGGTAATGTTTATTATGCACGGATACAGAGCCTCAATCCAAACAGTAAACCATAAAACCACATCTAACTGGGTAAATAAAATCAACCAACTTAATAGACATCTGTATCCCACTGGAGCATTCCCCGTGGACTTGCACTTTCCTGTATTCATCAGACCCCAACCAGACATCAGGTCAACAATCCTGCCCTTCCAGCTCCTCCCTCATGATCCATCTGTCTGCCTTGACTGCCCTGGACTTCTCAGAGACAGGTATCTTCCTCCAGGCTGACTTCCCTCCTAATTGACCTCCATCCTCCAGTTACGAGGAAGGAAATCAAACTTTCCAGGTGCTGGTGGCTCTGTGTGGGACAGGGCAGGGAAGCCAGCTTCTCCCCAACTCCAAAGGCCATATGGAGTCAACAGGAACAGCTCTGGCATGCTGGCCCAGGGCATCAGTGATCTCCGAACCCATTCCCCAACAGTTTTGCCAACTGAGCTGTCAGGGAGCCACTGTGTCCCTACTCCATCACTCCATCTCACATCCAATGCTGGAAGGTGTCCCTCTCTCCAAGTGAGGAGGAAGCGAGTGCAGCTGGCCAGTGGCTCTGCGACTGTGAGAGTGTCCCGGCAGGGCTGCAAGGAGGGCGACGGCGATGTCTGTTGCTGAGTGTTCTTTCTCTGCACAACTTATTGAGTCTTGATAATCTACTTTCAGATTTTTGGAAGTGTAATCATGTGTTTCAAGTTAGGGTCTTTATAATTTTTCTCACAATGGATCCCTTTGGCACGTGTTAATGGCCAAGGGAGAGCAGGTGTTGGTGGAAATGGATCATTCCTCTCCTGCCAGCCCTCCTGCTGCCTGCCCTTCCTGCCTGGCACCCCAGCCAAGCCAGCTCTCTCAGGAAGAGGCTACTTGGAGACCCAGCTCCTTAGGAGCTGATACTCAGAATACGGTGACCGGCATGGTATGGGATGGGGTGGTGTGGGCACTAACTGTTCCAGAACGACACAGGGCATGAGCCACCATAGCTGAACTTCCGCCCTGACTTGACTTCTATTTGCCTTTCTGTCACACTCAATGAGAGCCCAGCCCCCTTGCCATGGCTCGCTCAGGCTTCTGGTTCTCCTCTCCTCCTGTTCAACCCTCCTTCCCTCTGCTTTGGCAGCACGTTCTTCCAGGTGGTGCAGGGACACCTCCAGCTCACCCCACCCCAGGGCCTCCTTTCTTGCCAGTGTCCTGGTTCACTCCCTCATTTCATCTAGGTCTTTACTCAACTATTTCATTTCCCAAGAGGCCCCCACCACTACCCCGGGCACCTTCTTTCTGCCTGCCCTGCTGGTTTGTTTTTTTTTTCATGGCGCCGGATTTATGCATTATGGCTTCTCTCCTTGCAGCAGAATCTAAGTTCTGTGAGTGCAGGGATGTTCTCTCTCCTCACCCATGGGACCACTGTGTCACTCACTACATCCCAGCATGGTGCCTGGCATGTAGCAGATGCCCATAAAACATTTGCTGAATGAATGAATGTGCGCTAAAACCAACTTGAAATCCTGCCTGCTTCCTCCTGTGCATGCAGGATTCCGCGCAAACATGGGATTGGAAATATGGCAAATGGAAGTTTTAAGAGAATGATTTGGTAACGATCTGAGAGTCATCAAAACAGTGCATGCCCTCTCATTTTTTGCTTGCAGTCTGGTTTTGCAGTGCTTTCTCTCAGGATTAAGGTATTGTTGGCAGAATCAACTCTTTTTTTTATTTTCAGGAGACGAATACTGTATCATATTTCAGTATTTGGGCTCACTTTTTAGTTGCCTATATCTAGCCATTGAATGGTATCAGTTAACAATATCAGCCTCAAGCCCACTGCTAAGCTTGTCTTCTGCACTGCACTGCGGGTCTCAGGGCTGTTAGTAAGAGTAACGTGACTGTGGCTGTTATTGCCCTCATTGCTGATTTCATCTGACTCACAAGTGAAGGCGCACCTTCCTCCTATGTTTGGAGCAGTAGGTCTGAATTACCGTGAAGTGAGTGAAGCTGGCATGAGCTCGCAGGGTGGTGCAGCGAGGGCTACCACCACAGGTGCATCTTCCTCTGTGGGGCTCCTTATGGCCCACCTGTTTTCCATAGTCCTCTGTTTTGTCGGAAATGGAAAACAAAGGCCTCCTGGTTGATTGCATGTGTACGTAGGTGTATAACGTGATGGGCATTTCCAGAGTGTGCCTGGGCAAGAGGATCTGGGCAAGGAGGCAGGGCCTCCAGCTTCACCCGCATGTGTCTGCTCCTTCCTGGGGTCCAAACAGTGTGTTTGCCACCCTTGGGCACGCAGCATTTGAGAAATAACAGGTGTCTCTGTCCCCAGAGAGGGTACCTTTGCTAACTAGGATTTGTTTGCTTATTGACTTAGGGGATGCTGATGTTCGAGCAGCCCCCTTGTCCCTAACTGTGTCATTGGAACAGTTGGTGACCTTTCTCTTAACAAGAAGGATGAAGAAGCCCGTTCATTCATTCATTCATTGGACATATTTTCATGGAATGCATGATGTGCTGGGGGTGTGCTATCACAGAAGACACTATAGGTTGCAGGATCCCTTAATACACGACCTAATGAATGGCTGACCCCTGCCAAGAACCAGGGCAAAGCTTTTTCCATAGCTTTGACTGTACAGGGTTAGTTATCCTTGGGTAATGCTTTGTGACACTCTAAGGACAATGATGAAAAATTAAATATGGTCAAGCTCATTTGTCTCAGGGGTCAATGGGCTGTTGGGATGCCTGAGCCCCAAATGCCATTTTAAATTATTTTTTAGTTACTAGACTACCTTCGACTGAACCACCTACAATGGCCTATATTTGACAGTTTTTTCACTATATAAAAACTGCAAACACTCTAACTTTTATCAGGAGGGTTCACAAAGAACAAAACTGAGATTGTTTCCTCTTGATCCCTCGCCGCTGAGGACAGGATATGAGTGTGTCTGGGGCTGACACAACCCTGGGAAACTAAGATACAGGAAGTTGGGTGTGGCTCACTCCACTCTTATTTTTATAATCCCTGGTGGTTGTCATTGCACCATCTCCTTGTGGGGGAAAATGTGGCAGTGTTGGTGGCAGAGGACACAAATTCTAGTCTCAGCCCCTCCAATTACCAGTGACAGGCTCCGCACAAGGCCTGGGCATTCTGAGTGCTAATCTAGACCAGTTTTTGGTGTTCCCATAATCATTACGAGCTGTGTGACTTTGGGCAAGTCAGTGAACCTCTCTGAGCCTCAATTTCCTTATTGGGAAAATAGAGAAGACATTCATGAAAACGCTTTGTAAAGTGCTAGAGAAATGTTCAGCAGAGGTTAAATGACCAGGCATCAGCTTATGTTTCCTTGCTTTATTTTTTAGGAAATTCCTTCCTGTAATATATGAATCCAGTAAGGACAGAATCATAGGCATTGAGATGGAGGCGGCATGCTCACAGGCAGGGTTGGCTGGGGCTTTTGTCTCCTAATTGATCTAATGTGCTAAGTGGGCTTAATGTAAGTTAATTAATGATACTATTGGTGGGTGGAATACCTAGGCAGAGCCACAAACAGCATCAAAGGAATGAGCAGGCAGGTGTCATCCAGGATAATTGAGGCATGCAGGCAGCCACTAGGCAGGCTAGGAGGAGGGTGAGGGGAAACTGAGCCCAGCTGAGGGGTTGAGCCACTTGAGCAGCAAGACTGTCTGCCAAACGCCATCCTGTTTACGGCTTCTGTATTTGAATTTCAGATTTGCTTGAGTCTTTGAAGCTGGGTTCCTGGGCGTTTCCTTGAGAATAAATTCTATTCTTTGGAAACCACAAAACGCACTCACCTGGACCCAGAAAGGAGCGTCAAGTAACCCAGCTTCCGTCTGTGGGCCTGTGAGACCTGAGGAACTTTGACGAAGAGGCTCCCTGTTTAACAGAGGCAAGTCGGTTTTGTGCTCCGTGAGATGGGGTAAGACCAGGTCTGTCTGCACTCCCGAGCAATGCTGGGCTGCCGCCCAATGGCAGGCACTGGGCTAGGCATTGAGGGTACCATGATGCCTGAGAAACAAAGATGAGCCCCTGACACTTCTGAACTTCACAAATGTGTATCCCCAACAAAACAAAAGTCCAGCTCACAAAAGCAAGAAACCAGGTAGTGGCCAGGGAGTGAAAATCAAGCATTTCAGGGAAATTGTATTTACTTTTTCCTCTCGAAGACCGGTCCTTCCAAGATTATCCTCCAACTGTGCTGTCACAAATTAATCCTCCCACAGCACAGCCTGGCCCACTTAGGGATGGGGAGGGGTACAGCAGAGACTCCGCCGATCACCACCAGGATTGCCAAACTTTCCCAGCCGTGAAGCGTGCACGTGGACAGTCATCGGAACAAACGCTTATTTCCCAGCCTTGACCAGAGTCACTCTCTTTTTGGTAGCTTCTGTCAAAATGTATCTTTAAAGGCTTTAAGTGGCTATGACATAGAAATCTCAGCGTATCAAGCCAGGAAAGACACATTCTCTATTTTAGATGCCTGGATCCCTTTTCTCCTTCAGTCTATTATGGCTCTTCACCTCTTTGTCACAGTTTCACTCTTGCTTAGGAAGTGTCTCAAAAATGCCACTTCAGAGCCACAGAGCAGTGGCCTGGGGACCGGGGAAGAGGATGGTGGTACTCCTGTCTCTCCGTAAGTCTCCTCATATGCGTGTGCCCCCGACTGTGTGGGACTCCCCACTGACTGGCATCTGCCCTGCTCGTAGATTTGAACTGTCCCTCTTGCTGCTGACCCAACACAACATGGGCAGGAAAACCAGTGGGAACCGCACCTGCTGTCCTCCCTGCCCAGCCACCTTCTTCTCCCTGAGCTGATATCTCAAAGCCTAGCTGCTACGGGAGGCTGGGAATCAGAGCCGGCTCCTGTCTAGGAGCCCAAACAGCCCCACGGTCTGTCAGAGTGTTGAGAGGAACCTCTTGGCTGGAAATGAAAACCTCAAACATCACAAATAGGTACCCACTCCCCTCTTTCTCTCCCTCTCCCCACCCCTCCACCACCAACACAGAGGCCAGGATACGGGGGGTCTCAGACATGACTGGATACCCCACTTGGAAGGTCTCTTAGGGCACAGCGGGTACGCAGAGTTGGAGGCAGGTACAGAGCCCAGCTAGAGTCCCAGCCGTGCCTGCCTTCCCCAGTGAGCCGGGCACAGGGGCAAACCTGAGAAACATGCTTTTCACGCTCCCTGGAAGAACCCGTTGCTTCAGTAGCCCAAATCTTAAAGCCTGTGACGCGCACGCAGAATTTGGCTCCCTAACCAAATGTGCAACCAACAGCAAAATGGGGTTTCTGCTGTTTTCCTGAAAACAAAGGAACAATCTCAGGTCTTATAACTGGTAGCGCAGACATACTGCAATCGGTAAAGCTTGTTCAAACGCAACCCAAAAATGACATGCATTTCAAAAATGCACCCAGGCTGTCTCCCAGCCCATGACACCTCCGTCTCAGCCACAGCTGGAGAGTTTAGAAAACCAGAGGAAGGGACCAAAGCTTACCCAGCTCCTGTTGTAGGTCAACTTCGGTCCCAGCAGAAGATGGGTCTATGAAGAAAGCCAGGTACATCCAGTTCTGGGTGACAGGCTTCACCGGTAGCCACCCTGGCAGCCCTCTCAGAAGCAGGTACTCTATGTCCTTAGGGGCCAGTAGGGCTGCCTGGGACCTGGCACACCTCTCTGCCACCAGCCCTGCTTCTTTTCCTTTCAATTTAAAGGGCTTCCCGGGAACTCGTCCTTTACTGCTCCCTGTCCTGTCTGCAAGTTTGGAAACGCAGTCCTTGCGGAGGGGCTTTCCCTCATTGCAAACTCACCTGCACCATCTAGAGGTCTCTCCCAGCACTGGAGAGACTGGAGTGGGCACGTTCAGCCCTGCTCCCGTAGGTCCCTGGCACACCTGGCTCTCTGGACGTCTGCCCCTTAAGAGATCTGTTGGAACGCATAAAAATCATTGCTTTTTTTTTTTTTTTTTTTTTTTTGCAGGGGTGGGGTCTTGCTTCTCTCAGAGCCTTTAGGCATGGGAGTGCTAAAAACCTAAACTAGCATTAAAATATCATTAATCAAAGCTTGTTCGTAGAAGGACCCCCCACTGAGATGGCTACAGGCATGGGTGCCATTGCACGGATTCAGCTTCCAACATGTCTGTTCACATTCTCACCCATCCCCCGCACATCCTTCAGGGATTGAGCCACCAGGACTGCTCTTCCTTTCCTCTCCCTGGACACCTCACACCACCAGTGTATACCCATGTAACTTCAGATAACCATACACACCCCCCGTAAACTAGGTAATTAGGAAGCCATTTGAAACACAAACATTTTGGAAGGACATACCTTTCAGTATTGGGCAATTGTTTCTCAAAAAGTAAATGATCGGGGGAAAAAAAACCAGCCTCAAAATAATGTAATCCTCTTGTCATTTTCTCCCTCATTCACACCTACACAGATAAATACAGGAACAGAGCAGCTCCTCCAGGCTAGATTTCTGTGTTCTCCTTTTCCATCTTGTCCCCTCGGTCTTGGAAACCTACAAGGTAACTCACATGTGAGAAAGTAAGAGCTTAAGAAAGAAACAGTCTGGGCACGGTGGCTCACACCTGCAATCCCAGCACTTTGGGAGGCCGAGGCGGGCGGATCACTTGAGTTCAGGAGTTCAGGACCAGCCTGGCCAACATGGTGAAACTCTGTCCCTGCTAAAAATACAAAAATTAGCCAGTCGTGGTGGCATGTGTCTGTAAACTCAGTTACTCGGGAGGCTAAAGCCAGAGAATCGTTTGAACCCAGGAGATGGAAGTTGCAGTGAGCCAAGATTGTGCCACTGCCCTCCAGCCTGGGCAATAGAGCGAGACTCTGTCTAAAAAAAAGAAAAGAAAAGAAAAGAAAAGAAAAAAACAGAAATGTATGGGGCTGGGGCAAGGACTTTGACTGTAAAGGACTAATTCTGCCTCCGCAGAGATTAAGCTGAACCAGAGTTACTTGGCTGACTTGACCCTTGCGGATGATTAATCTAGACGATATAAGCTCCCAAATGAGAATTTTAACTTGAATTTTCAGGTTTGGCTGTCTACCCTGCCCACGCCGAGTTCATACTGAGGGTCTGGATAAACTAAAGTCACTGATATTATTAAATTAGGAACCTGGGAAAATGAATGGGAGGTATTCTGGGCTAATCTGTTCTATTCACGTAATGTTGACTTTCTGGTGTGCTCACCGTGTGTCTGAGGTTCGGGATTATTTTAGGTGTAACTAAAACTTCTTTTTTTTCTATTGGAAATTAAGTGGTGATTTAAAATTTACCAAAAAGAAATGATACTGACATTGCCCAAAGAGAGAGAAAAAAGACACGAGAAAAAATGAAAATGGCACAAAATATGGATTATGCTGTAATAGAAGCCAGGGGAGTTTTTTTCCTCTCTTTGAAAAAAAATCCAAACATCATGGGAGTAGGCAAGGTTATGGATGGTTATACTTGAAGTCTGCTTAGTCATAATATTCAAATGAAAATGAGTATATAATTAATTCAGTTGATTAAGAGAAAGAATGAAATGAGAAATCATTGCTTGTCTTCATCATGTAAGGCTCCAGAGCTTTGAAGACATGTGATTTTCTGTTTTATACATTTCCTAAGAGACTGAGGCAGAAATAGCAAAAGGTTATCAATAGCATTTTTCAAATAAGAACATGAATCAAGACTGCAGACCATGGTTGGGTGAAAGGGGTCTCCCGGGGCTGTGTTCTAAATTTAGAACAAATTTAGAAATGATGAATGTAATTTAGAACAAATGAATTGTAATTTAGAACACATGCTTGATACACATAACAGCCCAGCCAGACACCTGCCCCCTTCATGGGGCATGCTCAAATGAGTGGCCAGGAGTTTCGTGGAGGGGCACAACAGGCAGGCCGGCCCCAGCTCTCAGCTCCACTGCAACAAAACTTTGCAAGCGATTTTAGAGAGTCAGTGGACTCCCATGCCTGTAAAAAACACTCATGGGTTGGTAAGAATGATCTTACAGATCAGATAATTTCCAGTGAGTGAAACGGAGCCATATTCTGGTCATCATGATTTTAAATTTGTGTCTTTTATTTTTTTGGTGAGATGGAGTCTTTCTCTGTCGCCCAGATTGGAGTGCAGTAGCGTGATCTTGGCCCACTGGAACCTCTGCCTCCCAGGTTTAAGCGATTCTCAGCCTCCTGAGGAGTTGGAATTACAGACATGTGCCACTGCGCCCATCTAATTTTTGTATTTTTAGTAGAGACGGAGTTTCACCATGTTGGCTAGGCTGCTCTCAAACTCCTGACTTCAAGTGATCCTCCTGCCTCAGTCTCCCAAAGTGCTGGGATTACAGGTGTGAGCCACCGCACCCGCCTTAAATCTGTGTCTTAATTACAAATCTCATGTTGTGTGAGCAGAAAGAAAATCCTTGATACCCATGTACCCCATCAAAGTAGCATTCTCCTATGCCATCATGTTCACGTGTTTATTCATGCAGCAAATGCACGTTGCGTCTTCTATGTGCCGGCACTGTTCCAGTTGCTGAGTAGATCACAATGAGAATGACAGTCAAAATCTCTGGCCTCAAGAAGCTTATGCTCTGTTTGGGGAGGCACAGAGTAATCAAGTTATGAAATGGAGATGAAAAGTACTTTCTGGCCATGATAAGCAAGGATGCACAGGATGCCTGGATTATTTGTGTTTGTAGGTGGGGGGATTATCAGTCGGCTGGTGACAGTTTCCTGCTACTAATTACTGTCTCAAAAAGTGGCACGGGATCCAACACTCCAAAAGCAAGATGCTCCTGTCTGGCAGCTGGACATATAATTGGCTTTACCTAACAACTCACCACAGCAAGTCAACTTCTGGTTACCTACAGGTGAAGTTTATCTCAGAAAACCTTCTAGGAAATGACATTGCTCAAATCCTAAAACAGCGTGTGCATATTTGGTGAAATGTTTTTAAGCTCATGGTGACACCCACTAAGTTATTCAGAATAAAATGATCACAGTTCTGTCTATAGTGTAGAATTTGCAGCTTCACATTTGTCCCAGAACTGGAATTGTTTTCTGGAAGAATGTTATCCCTGCTTCATGGGACAGTGGCTCCCAGGACTGACCTGGCCTGGCTTCTCTGCTTTCCTAAGATGCATTTGTCCCCAGCTCTGTCAGTGGTGACCTCATAGGGCTCTGCCCTCCTCAGCACCGGCCAGCTAGTTTTTAAAGTATCATCTCAGAGCCCCTGCTGCTCATGTGGTCACAGCTCTGTAGGCAGAAAAAACAGGAACATAAATATTTGTGATTTAAAGTCTCTCTTAGGAACCGCACCTTCCTTGGCTTGCAAATGTGCCTAAAATAGGAGAATGGAATTGGGTGACATGGAGGACATCAGCAAGCCGATGGGGTGTAAGGGGTGTGAGAGGTGGCGCTTTGGTTGTTGAGAAGGAAAGCTGCCTCACACAGAGACTCGTGAAGGAAGGAGGCAGTCCTGCGGAGTTGGGCAGAAGGTGTTTTAGATGGATCAAAGATTTTGTGCAAAGGTTCTGTGGGGCCAACAGCCAGGTGTGCTGAGGAAACTGAGAGGAAACTGTGACCACAAAGCAGGGAGCTGGCCTGGGAGGCAGCTGAGCCCAGCCCAGGAAGGGCAGTGGAGACCACATTCCATGTGGGGGCTGGACAAAAGGGTATGGATTCTATTCCAAGTATATCATGATTTGAAGATAATGGAAACTTGTTTCAGAAGTAGAATGGGCCACTATCCTTAGCAAAATGAGGAAGGGGAGAGACCAAGTCTAGGGGAGTATTTGCACAGGGAGGGCCTTTAGGGTGTCATCTAGACACAGCAAGATGAAATGCTAAGTGAACCATTGTCAAGCTTGGGTGATCTGTCCTCCCCCAGCATGAATTCAGATGGGACGGCTCCAGGTCAAAGGCAGGCAAAAGAGCTGGACTTTGTGCTGATTGTACCCTACTGGAGAATGAGATTCTGCATTTAGTTATTTAACTAAACTTCGAACACTGACCCCCTGCTGCTGATTAAACAAAACCCTGACTTTCCTTTGGCTACCCGCCTTAGTTTGGGCTGCTATAACAAAAATCCCGTAGGCTGGGAGGCCTCAACAACAGATACTTGTTTCTCCCAGTTCTGGAGGCTGGGAAGTCCGAGATCAAGGTGTCCAGCAGACCCAGTGTCTAGTCATCTCTCACAGCAGAAGGGGTGAGGCAGCTGTCTGGGGTGTCATTTACAAGGGCACTAATCCCATTCATGAGGCTCCATCTCTAGCCTCCATGACCTAATCACCTCCCAAAGACCCCACCTCCAAATACCATCACCTGGGAGCTTAGGATTTCAATATATGAATTTTAGGGGGGACACAGACACCCAGACCACAGCACTTCCCCTTTGCCCAGGATTCCCCCCATGGACACCTTATTAAAAATGCAAGCTGGATTTGGAACACAGCTGTCAATAATGACTCTGGTCACATAAAGGAAGGACCATAATTAACCGCCTCCATGGATGAGGGAAAGCTCCAGGCCAGGAGCTGTGTGCAGGGTAAGGGTGTACCCTCCCCCATGGCCTGAGCTCTCTCTGCTCCCCAGCCAGGGTTTGAGACGGCCCCCACCACCTCCATTATGTAAGCAGTGAAATCATAATTGAAATTGATCCTTGCTGAGAATGGCTTTATGAGCTTGAATAGTGCAAAGGTTCAAATACTAAATCTTTTTTATGACCTGTAATATTGTCATTTAGCTCAACAGTACACATCACTATGTTTTTCTAATAAAGGAAACCACAAGAGTATTATAAAACCTATTTGCACGATACCAGAAAAATTAAGAGGGGAGAAAACTGAGTTTAGAAATATGAAATATTGATGTCTTCATTTGAAAATCAACAAATTCATCCTTCCAACAGGCAAGTACATATTTCTATCATAAATCATGGCTCTGGGGGAAGGAGATTATGGGGTCACGGGATTATCATGCTATTAACCAGTGGATATCTAAAAGAATGGAAGTATGTGTCCATAGTATAAACATAAAAAATTATCCGTGCATTGGGTTATATTTAATAACATTTATTAATCAATGGATCTTTTTCTAGAGACAGGGTCTCGCTCCATCACCTGGGCTGGAGTGCAGTGGTGAGATTGCAGCTCACTGCAGCCTCAAACTCCTATGCTCAAGTGATCCTCCCACCTTGGCTTCCCAAGTTGCTGGGATTACAGGTATGCCTGGCCAAATTAATGGATTTTAAAATCACACCTATTAGAACATTTTGTGGGCAATCTCTAAGGCAGAGGAATGATCGATTTAGAAGGGCTAATGTGTTTTGGGGGGTGGGCATGTTAATTCTCACTTACTCTTCATCTACTATGGATATGAACTCATTGTCCAAAGATCCCCAAAGCTGTGGTCAACAAAAGAAAGCCAAAATGGGAACCACCAGGCATTTTAACAGGAATTCACCCTGGCTGGCAGAGCTGCTGCCTGTCACCTGTTCCCAGCATCCCTTCTCCAGCAGGAATCTCCCAGCTGTGCTCAGGGCAATGTGCCTGGCTAAATGGCTGCATTTCTTAGTGTAGTTAGATGTAGCCACATGCTTCAGAACTGTCCAATGAGCCACGACAGGTGTCAAGAGACTTCCAAAAAGGTTGCCAATTCATCTGTGAGGAAGCTATTCTGTCCCTTTCCATGCGTCCCCTTTGGTGCCGCCTGGAGTGTGAATGTGACAGCTGGGTAGACATCAGAGTAGGACGGAAGGAGCTCCAACGCCTTGTGGAGCTGCCCCACCAGGCCCAAATTACCTGCCTCATTCATGGGAAAGAATAAACTCTGATGTCTTTCAGCCACTGTAGCCAGGCCTTATTAATAAAGACTAATTAACTTGCAGTTTCTTGTTATGAAAAATGGGATATGCAATTTATTTTTTTCTAGATAGGCAAGGTTTAAGAAAGTCTGCTTTCTGGCAATCTTAGCTTTCATATTGGTTCTACTGGGGTATCATTCACAGTATAAAATGATTCCCCAAGGAACTGAAGTGTTGATTAACTGGAAAGATTCTGATTTGGGAAGAGGGAGTGAAAAGTGAGAGCTCCCTGCTACCTAACAGTGGGGATAGGTGCCAGGCTCCTGGTGTTGACCAGGTTTGAACCCTAGGAAGGTCTGAGTCTGGGTCTTGGTTCCACCGTAAGCCACACAGTTTAGGGATCTTTACATCCCAGGTGCAGGGATGTAGGTTTCAGTCCAGCACAGTTTCTCACAATCCCAAACTGGACTGGACACTAGGGAGCTCTCCTCTACTCATGCTTTCAAGGGGGCTGGTAATTTCCAACCACACTCCTTGGGAGCAGCTCAAAGTATATAAGAAAGGCTCCAGATAGGTGAGCGGGCACCAGGACACTGGCCTCGTTAAGTAGGTCCATTAACTCTATGTACCAGGGGCTTCAACAATGAAATACATACCCCAGACGGGATCAAGGGGATTCACTGACTGGAAGAGAGAATGTTGAAACTTCTACTTCCATTCCCCCTGCCCATGAGCATGGAGCCCAAGCCTGCTGTGCTGTTGCCCTGTGCCTCTGACTCAGTGATCTTACCAGCGACATCCATCACGCGGGCCAACAGTGTGGCAGTAACACAGGAACCCTGAAGTCTCAGTGGCGTAATACAATCATAGCTCCTTTCTTGCTCATGTCACGTCTGATGCGGGCTAAGTGGCTTTTCCTGATGGTTCTCCTGCCAGCAGTGACTCAGAAACCCAAACTCCTTCCAGCCTGTGGCCCCACCATCTGCCTATTCTCAGGGCACATAGGAGCAAAGGCTTGGTTGACACATGAGATGTTCAGGACCAGGCCCAGCAGTGGCATATCACCTCATCTGGCTAGCATCTACTCACAAGTCTCCAGGTTGACTGCTATAAGGGTGGGGAGTGCAGTGTTTTTGTGTGTCCAGGAGCAGAAAATGGGATTCAAGAGTGTAACTAGTCTCTGTTGCCAGAAACTTTTCGAAACTCCTCATTCTGTTTAAACAAAACCTCTAGCCAGCGGGTCTGAAGCACAGGATGCCCTACTATGAGCATAAAAGGTGATGGTCACTAAGGGTTTAGAAATATCCAGAGATCACGCTGCATTTCCAACCTTTGGTGTATCTAACAGATAGAAAAAGGCAGGATGGCTGGCTGGATATCTGGCCCCGGAGCCTGAAGATCTGGTGTTAAGACACTGCTCTGTGGCCGGGCACAGTGGCTCACGCCTGTAATCCCAGCACTCTGGGAGGCCGAGGCGAGTGGATCACGAGATCAGGAGTTCAAGACCAGCCCGGACAAGATGGTGAAACCCCGTCTCCACTAAAAATACAAAAAATTAGATGGGCACGGTGGCAGGTGCCTGTAATCCCAGCTGCTTGGGAGACTGAGGCAGGAGAATCACCTGAACTCGGAGGGCGGAGGTTGCAGTGGGCCGAGATCGTGCCACTGCACTCCAGCCTGGGCAGCAGAGCACGACTCCATCTCAAAACAACAACAACAACAACAACAACAACAACAACAACAACAACAACAACAACGACACTGCTCTGAACTTCCTGGCATGAGCAAGTTAGCTAAGTCCTCAGCCTCGGCAAGTCTCAGTGTGCATCTCTGAATAATGGTGATTGTCTTTTATGGGGTCATGCTGAATTGCACAGCTAGATGGTTGTATCTACTCTTCAGTCTGCCAGAACTGTTGTTCTCCCTGCACTCTGGGATTGTTCTTGCCTAGGTCACCAGGGATCTCCTAATTGCTAAAGCCAGTAGATACCTTTCAGTCTTTATTCTCTTGGAGCTTTTAACTGCCATGTAACGAGACCATGATCTCTTCTTCTTCTGTGAAACCTGATTCCTGGTTTATTCTTAGTCTCCTGTGGGCAATTCATCTCGACCTGCCCCTCAGATAATGCAGTTTCCAGGGTCCCACCACAAGGGTCTCCATATTCTCCCAGACTCATTGTTTCAGCAGCCTGGCGACTCCTGCACTCAATTTTGAGCCCAGGCTTTGTCTTTTGAGCTTTGATTCTTGTATTCAACGGAGTGGAAAACATCTTGTTGGGAAGTCTCAGAGATGCTGGAAATGCAACACCCTCAACACATCCAATCCTCCTCGTTTCCTGGCTCAGCCAGGGCCACCACTAATCCTCCTAAGGAGAGATCACAGAATCATTTTCAGCATCTTCTCTCTGTTTATCCTGCTTCTGACTTTCTCTTCCTCAACCCAGGCTCCACAGTGATTTATCTGAAATGCAAACTCCGAGCCCCAGCCACTGACCTTAATAATGAAGGCACCTACTCATTGGCCCCTGCCCAGTGTTCCTGGAATGCAGACCACAGAGAAATCCAAAGATCTGGATTTCTTTTTTTTTTTAAGGTAACATCTTCCCATTTTTAAAACACTGGCAACTTATCTGACTGTGTGGCCCAAATAAACACAAAAAATGGCTCCGGCCTGGCTCAGGCCCCCAGGTGGCCAGTTGGTGTCCTCTAGCCTGAAGCTGGGCCTGTGCCTGCACCACCAGAGCCTGGTTCCCTGCTAGCTTCACTGTCCCCAAGCTTGCTTTGATCTTCCGACTCTAATGGCAGCAAAAGGTTTATGATCTCAAGCCATTCTGTTTTTCCAAGATGCGATTTTGCAAATAAATGTATCCATTTTAGTGCTTATTGTCAAGCTGACTATAGAGTTTAAAATTCTTATTATTGTAAATATGTGAAATATGTGGTTGATTGGAGGTGCCCTGGTGCCGACAAGCTGCATTCTCCTGGCTTGGCTTCTAACTTGCTGAACCTCCGGAAGCCTTGGGTTCCTCATCTGAAAAGCGGGGAAAATAACAGTACCTACTTCATAGGATTGATGTGAGCATTAAATGAGGTAACATAAACATGGGGCGTAGGCTGGAGCTTTGCGTAAGTGTTAAGTAATGTTAGCTCCCATTCCTATAATTAGCAATTACGCTCTCTCTTTCAAATTACCCATTTCATTCCTTAACATTACCTTTGGCTATAAGTGAAGTGACTTGTGGATTCAGCAGCTACACAGCAGCTCAGAACTAAATGATCTGCTCCATTTTAGGTGAATTACCCAGATGACTTTCCCACACATCTAATTGAGCAAGGTGACCCCGGTCTTGATCAGAGATTAAGTACTTGCTTTATTGTGAGAGCAGGCTGCTAAATGGGGCTTTTAAATCTTTCAGCACAAGAGCTTGCCACAGTCTTGGATATGGCGATGCCACATGGAGATTCCTGGTAGGCTGAGGACGAAAAGCACGGGCTGTGTTATGTACACTTTTCGGTTTCCACATTTCAAAAATATGTGTGAAATCCCTGAAATTAAGGATTTTAGGTTTCCTGGAAGGCAAAGATTAGTTTTTTAAAAAATCATAAAATTCCCCTTTTATTATTACAAAAACATGGTTGGGGGAGACATGGGGAGAAATGAAGTAAGACTGGATTTCTGACTTTTCATCAGTGGCAGAGGTCAAGGGCTTAAACCCAGGGCTGTAAGAGGTGACTCCACAGCCCTGGGGTCCATCATAGCAATGATTAGTCCCATCTTAAATGCCTTTGCCCAGGCTGCTTCCTGCCTGGTAAATAATGACCTGCTCTCAAAGGCCATCTTTAGGTTTTACACAAATCTGTGCTTCCTTTATCAAAACTGGGTCTGAGAACAGCTACAGTGCAGAAATGCAGCAACGTATCTTCAGGGCAAGCACCTGAATCCAGAGTGTGCATCCTGGGGAAAAGTTCGACCTATTAGGAATTAGAGTCAGGGCCATAACAGTGTTCCAGATGAGGAGGCAAACAATACATTTGGGTGTAGATGGCTCAAGAGCCACAGGAGAAATGCAGATAAAGTCCTAGGCTGGGCACAGTGGCTCATGTCTGTAATCCCAGCACTTTAGGAGGCCGAGGTGGGAGGATCACTTGAGCCCAGGAGTTTGAGCTCAGCCTGGGCAACATAGCAAGACCCCCTCTCTACAAAAAATTTAAAAATTAGCCAGGCATCATGGTGTGCTCCTGTAGTCCCAGCTATCAGGAGGTTGAGGTGGGAGGACTGCTTGAACCTGGGAGACAGAGGCTGCAGGCTGCAGTGAGCTATGGTCATGCCACTGCGCTGCAGCCTGGGTGACAGAGCAAGACTGTCTCAAAAACAAACAAACAAAAACCCAAAATAAACAAAACATAAATAAAAAGTAAAGCCTTAAAGCATGCAACAGGTCAAGTTTCTTCCAGTTGGAAACTGGGGACGGCTTCTTGCGAAAGGGGCACAGGAGTTAGGCCTTGGAGAGATAATAACAACATATAATAAAAAATAATAATGTCCAGCATTGCTCAGCATTTCCCATGAGCCAGGCACTAAGCACTTTATGTGACTGATCTCATATAACCCTTACTGCAACCCTATGAGATAGTCTTATCTATCACTCCTTTGAAAAAACAGAGGCACACAGGATGAAGAGTATGTCCCAGGTCACGTGCCTAGTCAGGAGCAGAGCCAGGACTCAAAGCTGACAACCAGACTGCTGGGTTGGAGTGCTGAATTCCTTCAGTGCACTGCCCTGAGGCCCAAGTGAGGGACTGTGTTCCATGTGCTGTGAGCCTCTGAGTTTAGCATCCTTCCAGGGGGAAGTAAAGAGCAGATTAGAGAACCCTCACCCCATTGTAGGTTTCCCGTTTGGTTCTGACAGCTTTCTCCTTATCAGCAAGGGTGCTCAGAGTTTCACTGCTACATGAGTGGCTCGTGTAAGAAAATCCTAAAGGAATCAACTGTGCCGCGGGCATAAAAGTAAAGGCACTCACAGCAAGCCCAGGAACCATCCACTCCCGAGGCTGAGCTCCAGGCCACACAGTCTTTGGCACCATGGGCCAATCACACAAAGAATCAGGACCCTTGGCTGAGAAGGCTTCTCCCAGTCAGCTGTGTGGCCAACGCTGAGGCCAAGGAAATGGCTTGTCCAGGACACGTGGGGTCACAGTAGGGGCAGGGCAGCTTCCACACAAGAACAGGCAAGTCCGGGCCTGGCTCTCAGATGGGTGACAGGCAGTAACTGCAGGAACTGGGCCAGTTCCATGGCTGGCTGATGGCAAAGGGATGGGCAAGAGAGAGGAGCTGGACAATGAGGGAGAGGGGGACCCTTCCACTGTGCCTGTAAAAGTGGGCATAGCAAAGAGCTCAGCAGCTACTGACTGCCACGTTGTGGCCCTGCTGCATGAAGATCCCTCATGTCCCCTGGCCTCCCTTTTGGAAAGGGGACACACAGAATTGGCCCTAAATTCTCCATGCTACTGTCTCTAGGAGGGCTTATTTTTATAATTTGTCACTGAAGCTTTTTTTGTTTGTTTTGTTTTGAGATGGAGTCTCGCTCTGTCTCCCAGGCTGGAGTGCACTGGCGCCATCTCAGCTCACTGCAAGCTCCGCCTCCTGGGTTCATGCCATTCTCCTGCCTCAGCCTCCCGAGTAGCTGGGACTACAGGCACCTGCCATCACACTCGGCTAATTTTGTTTTGTATTTTTAGTAGAGGGAGGTTTCACTGTGTTAGCCAGGATGGTCTCAACCTCCTGAACTCGTGATCTGCCCCGCCTCGGCCTCCCAAACTGCTGGGATTACAGGCGTGAGCCACGGTGCCTGACCCATTGAAGCCTTTAATGGAACCCAAAAAGCTATTTTCCACCCAAGAACAGGGAGGTGGTGGCTGCCATTTGCTGTCCCTTGGGTCCCACGGCTGCACTATACCCTTACTGGCCCCCGACTCTTTCTGCTCCGGCCTCCAGGTGATGCTTCCAAGAGGCTGACCCATGCAGGAGGCCCCCAGAGGAGGATCCAGCTTTCTGACCCTGGCCCTGTGCTTGCTCCTGGAATGGTGTCTGGGGCCAGCAGCTGTCCATCCCTGGGTTCCTCACGCTTGTGAGCTGGGATTCCACTTCACAGGTTGCTAGGCTCTTAGGTTTAATGCAAAGGGCACCACACTTGCTTCCTTCTCACTCACCATGTCTCTCTCAAACCACTGCTTTGGCTTCTCCCAATGTCTCCTTGCTTCCATCCTCCACTCTCAGGTGGAGTGGCCTTTCTATGATGTTTTTCCTATCAGGCGACCTCCACATTGAAGACTTGGCTCCCCACTGGCCTTGGCATAAAGTCCTAGGTCACTGCCTTAATTACCACACCTCAGTGCACCGAGCCCTTCACAACCTGGCCCAGCCATCTCTCTAACCTCACATGGAGCTAGGTTCCCTCTGCTCCCCACCACCCTCCAGCAGGTGGGAGAGTCCCTCAAGCACCAGGCGCTGATCAGGTTCTACAGCCAGACCTGCCATTGGGGTTCTGGGTTGTTTCATTTGTTTGTTTGTTTTGGTGGGATAAATAACAATCCTTCATTTCAGTTATACCAAGACACTCACAGTTTGCAGAAGGCTGTCTCATGCTGTTCTCCACTTCTAGGCTCCTCTGCTCAGACCATCCTTACCCATTTCTACCTGTGAAGTTCACGCCTCATAATACCCCTTTACTAAAGGCTTTTAAGATGCCAGCAAAGTGGCTGGGTGTGGTAGCTCACGTCTGTAATCCCAGCACTTTATGAGGCCGAGGTGGGCAGATCACGAGGTCAGGAGTTCGAGACAATCCTGGCCAATATGGTGAAACCCTGTCTCTACGAAAAATACAAAAATTAGCTGGCATGGCGATGCTCGCCTGTAGTTCCAGCTACTCGGAAGGCTGAGGCAGAAGACTCGCTCTGAACTCCGGGAGGGCGGGAGTGTTTGGCAGTGAGCTGAGATCATGGGCGCCCTGCACTGCGCCCAGCCGGGTGGTTCAGAGCGAGCGTCTCTTCCCTCTCAAAAAAAAAGAAGAGAAAAAAAAAAAAAGAGGATTGCGCAGCATAAGTACACGCGTGCACTGGCGGTGCGCCTTGCGCTTCGCTGCACAGCTGTCAGTTCCTTTCTCAGGCAAAGAACAAGACTTTACGAGCTTAGCATAGCACTTGGGCACATTATAGTGAAGGCCCTTGGATACCTTCCTGAAAGGATGTTCGTGGAGTGAATGATGGAAGGTTGTAGCGCATCGCCTTTATAGATTTTTGTTTTTTTTTCTTTTTTTGAGGAGTTCGCTCTCTTCATTGGCCCAGGCTGGTTTTGCCCAGGCTGGAGTACAACGGCATGATCTTGGCCCATGCAACGTCCATCTCCTGGGTTCAAGTTATTCTCCTGCCTCAGCCTCCCAAGTAGCTGGGATTACAGGTGTGTGCCACCGGACCTGGATAATTTTTGTATTTTTAGTAGAGACGGGATTTCATAACGTTGGTCAAGCTAGTCTTGAACTCCTGACCTCAAGTGATCTGCCCACCTCGGTCTCCCAAAGTGCTGGGATTACAGGCATGAGCCACTGCACCCAGGCAATTCTCTCATTTTGAACTAGGACTTATAACAAATACCCATGTCTCCTTAAGGTGCAACTTGAGTAGCTCTATTCTGCAGGTGGGAATAAAATGTGCTAGCAAGGGACATCAGCGGGCAGCTCTCAGGGTGTGAGATATTATATGAAGGGACACCAGCAGAGTTGTTTGTTTAGCTCTTGGTTTGCCTGCACTGGAATGGTCTTCCCTTACTGCCTCACAGAGTGGTGAGGTCTCCCAGGTTCCCCGAGGTGCAGACATTCTATGCTCTTCTAGCTGACATCAAAGAAGGATGACAGGCATTGAGGAAAGTGAAGCACTTTAAGGACAAAGAGTGAATGGGAGATAAGTTTTATTTATTTGTGTATTCTGAAAGGAATGTTGACATCTGCATATTTGTGTAAAAGAATGTAAAATCATTTTGGCAATAAGGGTGTAAGCCAAAGAGACTTGGTCTTTTATCTCAGGAGCTCAGGCAACTTTGTAAACCAAGTTTCCTGAATTGAAGGGATGACCTTAAGACCCCTGATGGTCCACCCTCATGTGCTATGGGTGTGAGGGAGTAGGGGAGCCTGAACTCAGGGAGGCTGTTCCCAACAGGAGCCAAGGTCCTCAGAGTCCAGAGGTTCTCAAAGAGTGGTCCCAGACTAACAGCATCAGCAACACTCAAAAGTGTGTTAGAAATGCACATTCTCAGACTCTACGCCACCTCCTGAAGCAGACACTCTGGGATGGGGCCCAGCAAGTTGTTTTTTAAAGCATGCTGCAGGTGTTCTTGTGCCCATTCAGGAACAGAAAGCGTTGCCAGAGTTCAACCATTGGGCATCATCTTTGGCAACAGAGTTGGGGGCACGGGAGTGGGTTCCACCCATGCAAAGGCACAGTGAGAAGCGAGGAGAGGGTGGAGCAAAGGGTCTTTCCTGGGCCTTTTCTCTCTCCACTCTCTCAGGTTAATTCACACTCTTGGTTCTAGCTCTCACCTCCTGGAAAGAATCTCTCATCTCTGATTTCTGCCCTTATTTCTTCCTTGAGCTGTCTTCACTCCCCACTAGTCATTTAAATCTGCGGAGCCTATTACTGCTTCAAATCAGAAGTATCTAAAACAAAACTCACCATCTTCTTCCAGTTTTATTCATCCGACTCCCTGTTTTCATGATTCCCTCCCTCTCCTAATTATTGAACAAGGGCTCCTACAGCCATGCTCGGTGCTGGGAGAGTCTCTATTGTCCATGCTATCACTAATTCTCACTCACATATGTTCAGAGCCCAGTGGTTATTTTCTCTTCGTCCTCTTCCACAGGCCCAGTCTGATGGGTTTTCATATAATCTCTAACATCTGTTCCTTGTTTTGCAGGCCCCTGGCCTCTACACTAGTCAAGACACTCTTCATCCTAATCCAACTCAAGACATAGGTATTTGGTACCTAGAACCTAGAATACCCTGTGTGCCAGGCCCCACTGTCACAAAACAGAGGATTAACATGGGCCTTGCTCAGGAGGAATCTGGTTCCTGAATCACTGCAGCAATCTATTAATTAACCTTCCTCCAGACTAATCTTTCTAAAATACTGGGAATTCATTCCCCTGTCCTAAGTTTTCTATAATGCATCTGCATGTTCCACAGAGGGTCAAGTCCAAATTCCTGATCTCCACACACAGACCTTCCAGAGCCTGGATCTCCCTCTCTGACTTTCCAGAACTTCCCAAACTGCCCTCCAAGTCTCAGGGTCATTCCCGTCTCTGGTTCTTTGACCTCCCATCCTGCCTGGTATGCCGTCTTCCCTTCCACCCGGTTTGCAGAAGCAGTTTGCCTTTCCCTACCTCTCCGAAGCCTTCCTGGGTAGTCACAGTCTGCAATACTCTCTTCCCCCTCGTTTGGCACGTAGTACATACTGTTTTTTTTTGTTTTTTGTTTTGCCTTTTAATACGTATTCATGTTCCCCAAATTAAACTGCGGGCACACGGCTCTTACAACCAGCATTTTGTTCTACCTCAAGGAGCCCAGCTTCCATCTGGCAATGTCAGCTGGAGCATGGGGCACTGGGCCACAAACCTTTGCTTATCCTTCCATGTTCTGGCTTTTGGCCATTATCCCTGTATTTTCCTGGACATCATCTGTAACCACTTCACATTTCAACAGCTGACCTCTTGCTCAACCACAGCCCAATTCAGCCTGGGGAACGGTACCCACTGCCTCCATCCAATTCCCAGGGCTTCAGAGTCGTGGAGCTGCCCTTGTGTTCTGCTGAAAACAGGAAAGGAAGCACAGAGGTCACATGAGCCAGTGGGTCACCTGAGAGGTTCCTACGGCCAGCCCGGAAGTGGCAGGCATTGCTTCCATGGGTTCCATTGGCCCACTGACAGTCACATGGCTGCCCATAGCGGAAACGTGGGTGGGGTTGCAGGGGAACAATGTGAGCGTGTTTGGAGTGACGCTACTGGATGAAACACGACAATTATTTGGGGGTAATTTTAGTTTTTTTTTTTTTCTTTTTTAGACAGAGTCTCGCACTGTCGCCCAGGTTGAAGTGCAATGGCGCGATCTCGGCTCACTGCAACCTCTGCCTCCTGGGTTCAAGCAATTCTCCTGCCTCAGCCTGCCAGAGTAGGTGGGATTACAGGCACCTGCCACCACGCCCGGGTAATTTTTGTATTTTTATTAGAGACGAGGTTTCACTGGGTTGGCCAGTGAACTCCTGACCCCATGATCCGCCTGCCTCGGCCTCCCAAAGTGCTGGAATTACAGGCGTGAGCCACCGTGCCCGGCCTATTTGGGGGTAATTTTCTTAAGTCCAAACACACACAGGATAATTTCACGTGTATTTTCAGGTTAAAATATACTTGCGAGTTGTGGCAGCCCAAGGGAGTGACCTCAGTGGGATGTGGGATTCTGCTTTTGGCCTAGCTGTGTATACCCTGGGAACAAAGACTAAATCCCCAAAGTCCATAGAGCTTTTGGTGGGCGGCTAAGTGGGAGTGGAGGCCCCTTGGGCTGCGCAGAGGCGGGACAACCCTGGCTGGAAGGTCCTTTCTAGCGCATCCCAGGTACTGCCCGTCCTCCAAGCATTGGGTGGATTTGCTCCTAAACCTTCTTAGGGCAGCTATCCAATTATTTGAAACTTTAAATTTAATTGATGTTACACAAACATGAGTATAATAGGTTATGAGTGAAAAATACATTTTTAAATAATAAAATAAATTTGATTACTTTGGAAAACTTGGCTAGGGTGAATTGATTAAAAATGATTGTTAAATTGGTTGGTTGTGAAACAATTGTAGGGGAAAGAGCTGGGGAGTTACCACAATATAGAAGACCCTGTACTCTGATTGCTTCAAGGTGTCTTAAAATCTGACTGCACTATAAAGAAGCCCGACCTGGAAATCAGCTTTCATGCATTGCATATGTGGATTTTGCAGAAGGAACCACAGAGACTCAGGAAAGGGCCTTGGCCCAAGTTCAAAAGATTGACAAATATGTGTTTTAAGTTAAAGAGGTTATGTATATATTTTCTTAGTGTGATTCCCCACTTTTACTATTTTGATCAAACCACCAGCTAGCTATCCTTCTATCAGATCAGATAGACGCCTACCATATTGGGAACACAGTTCCATTAGTAGTGTGCTAAAGCTGCTGGGTGTATGGCTGGTTGACTTAGCTCTGCAATTGCCAGGAACACTCTTCCTGGCTAAACAACATGTACTTATAGCTTTTAGTATTTTCAGGGTGAGGTTGTGACCACTTGCAAACTAACTCATCCCATATTTACTGCCACCTCTAATTTAGTAAAGGCATATTGCTGCCCAGGAAGTCTGAGAGTAGCCTGCCTGGAGCTGTTCCACAGATACCAGGAGCAGATGGCAGAGCTCCCCTCTGACTCCCTCTCACATAGCACAGCCTTGGTGTGGGGGACAGGAGAGGCAGGGAAGAAGGAGAGTAATCTTCAGAAGCATGGGCCCTTCACCCACTACTTGTGGGTAGAAAGATATCCCTGTTAGTAACAGATATTTTACTGGAATGAATATGGGTAGAAATGGACATCTTTTCTGTGCTGTCAAAGATCGGTACTCCTATCTGTTGGAAATAGCAAAAACAAAACAAAACAAAAAACAATCTTCTTGCATGCTCACATAATCAAGAAATCACAAGTAGAAATCTAAACCTGTTAGCAGCTTGCTGGGGGAACCGCGTCGGGGCCAGAGTTATTAATACATTTCAGGGTAAGCCGACCATAGCAGGATGACTTCTTCTTCTATATTTAAACACCATAATTTTAAAGAGTCAATTTTTGTGAAATGGTAAATCATGCAAGGAATGAGCACCCTTCAACATGAGAGCATTTTACAGAACTGGCCCCACATGACTCACACAGAGTTGGGAGTTTGTATTTCCCTTCATTCCTTTGGAAATCTTGTGTACCTTCCTTGTGCCCTTGCCAAATTTGATCCTGTGTTATAGTTACCTATGTGTTTCTGTATTTTCACTGCTAGAGCGTAAGCTCCTTGAGGTTGGGATAGATCTGAGTCCCCCATACTGTGTAGCAGAGAATGTAAGTGCATGGTGGACGCACAAGTTGTGTTTGTGGAATGAATGGATGAATGAATGAATGAGATGGAGGTGGTAAGGAGATACGATAGATGAAGGAGACTAGACTGTAGCCAACTTCCAAATCACAACCAGCAAACACTGCACCACAAAAACAAGCTCAATATTTTAACAGAAACAATTTTGCCCTTTCCTGTGACCCATGGCAGACACCAGGGCAGGGACAGAGACCTGGGCACTTGGTCCATGTCCCATCTCCCAAGTCAGAATGTGGTGTTAATCAATGGTTGAGCAACTGCTGAGAAAAGGGGGAAAAAAAATTCCATGGATAGGCCGGGCACGGTGGCTCATACCTGTAATCCCAGCACTTTGAGAGGCCGAGGCAGGTGGATCACGAGGTCAGGAGATGGAGACCATCCTGGCTAACACGGTGAAACTCCATCTCTACTAAAAATACAAAAAATTAGTCAGATGTGGTGGTGGGCGCCTGTAGTCCCAGCTACTTGGGAGGCTGAGGCAGGAGAATGGGGTGAACCCGGGAGGTGGAGCTTGCAGTGAGCTGAGATCACGCCACTGCACTCCAGCCTGGGCCACAGAGGGAGACTCTGTCTCAAAAAAAAAAAAAAAAAAAAAAAAAAGAGCTGAGTAGGGAGAAACTCCATGCTCACCATACGTGAGTTTAACACCTAACACCTTCTTTAAGATTTTGCAGAATTTCATCCAAGAAGCCTGTAATTGACAACACTGGTTCAGCCTAGTGGCTGCTTCACATGATTTCTCTACTTCTAATGACATCAATTTCTCTTGTGCCAGTAGTGCCTTCCTTTGGCAAGCAACTATTCAATAAGGACATCTGCTTCCTTCGGGGCTTGATATCAGTCAGGGGATTAACCTGTGCAGAGATGACTTGTCAGTCATCAGTTATGGCCTCACCAAAGTGAGGTCAAGTTTGCAGCAGGTTTTTACAAAACTATGATTTTATTGTCAGCATAGGAAGCATTTTCTTACACATACAATGGATGGTTCATTTTAGAGGCACACCTGACCACTGTGAGAGTTTGTGGGAGGCATCAGTGCACTTGGGTTATAGACAACTGAATAATGTACAAATACAAAGGGTGTGTGCTCTGGTGATGTCGCAATACAGCAATTCTTTGACATATACATGTGTATGTGTTTATATTGCAAAGTGCAGAGTAATCTCTTTCCAATCTTTTGTTTTTTTTGAGACGGAATCTCAATCTGGGGTGCAGTGGCGTGATCTTGGCTCACTGGAACCTCTGCTTCCTGGGTTCAATCAATTCTCCTGTCTCAACCTCCTGAGTAGCTGGGATTACAGGCACGTACCACCATGCCTGGCTAATTTTTGTATTTGTAGTACAGACGGGATTTCACCATGTTAGCCAGGCTGGTCTGGAACTCTTGACCTCATGATCCTCCCACCTCAGCCTCCCAAAGTGCTGTGATTACAAGCATGAACCACCACGCCCGGCCCTTTCTAGTCATTCCTAATGGCTTTTGCCTATCACCATTTCTGGCTTGTTACTAAAGTTGGAGTTTTGAAAGTAAGTTACAGTTATTTTGCTCCTCATTCTTGAGCAACGTTGGAGACATTCCAGTTCTGAGCTTGCTGGATAGTGCAATAAGCCAGCTGGAAGTTGAGTCTCAAGGACAAAATTTGATATGCACTGTTTGCTAACCAGCAAGCCTTTCAGCTCTACAATAAACTGATTTTTAATAAGTCATTGAAATCCACCAGATTCTCTCCTGCTAGACAGTAACAGTCTCCCCCATGTGAAAAGACAGGCTTTCTTTCAGCGGGGCTGCCCAACAGCCATTACTTTAGGAAAATGGAGTTGAGAGGCACAAGGATCCTGGATGGAGATGAGGTGAGACACCCACGCTGTGGTGAAGACCAGGTGGCCAAAACCCAATTTGAAAACCCTGATGTGGATGTGTCCTGGGCCTGTTCTCCTGGAGCAGGACCTCTCTGTAGTTTGGATTCTTCTCTCTCAGCTTGAACCTCTTTCCTTAGCACCTGTGGTTCATATTCACTGTGCAAGGGGGAATACATTTGTTGTCTGGGTAATGTTCAAAAACACGACCGTGTTCTTAAGCCAGTTTCTATGTTAAATACAACCAAGGTCTCACTGGTGACCTTGAACAAAACAGAAGTAACCTTTGTTCCTCTGACCAGTTCTAAGTCCTCGGAACCTACAGTCACAAGTCACTCATTTCTGACCAGGTTTTCCCGTGCCTGGAGCCTGTGTGGGCCTTCCCCAGCTTCCTGGCAGAGACCCTGCTGTGGTGTTGCAGGACGCACCGGTGAGAGGCAGGGCGCAGAGCCAGATACGGCTCTAGATCCCAGCCCCAGCAAGGGTGTGGTGAGGGCAAGTGGCTTAATGTCTTTCTTCCTCATTCTCCTCATCTACAAATAAAAATAGTAATAGGCTGGGCGCAGTGGCTCACGCCTGTAATCCCAGCACTTTGGGAGGTCAAGGTGGGTGGATCATGAGGTCAGGATATGGAGACCATCTTGGCCAATATGGTGAAAACCTGTCTCTACTAAAAATCCAAAAATTAACCAGGCGTGGTGGCACATGCCTGTAATCCCAGCTACTTGGGAGGCTGAGGCAGGAGAATCGTTTGAACCAGGAAGTCAGAGGTTGCAGTGAGCCAAGATCACACCACCGCACGCCAGCCTGGCGACAGAACGAGACTCCGTCTCAAAAAAAAAAAAAAAGATAGTAATAGAACTCAGAGAGTTGTGGTGGGAACAAATGTATTAATACAGTTGACCCTTGAACAACCCAGGTTTGAACTACTGGGTCCACTGACAAGTGGATTTTCTTCCTTCTCTGCGACCCAAGACAGAGATAGCAAGACCAACCCCTCCTCCTCTTCCTCCTCAGCCCACTCAATGTGAAGATGGTGAGGATGAAGGCCTTTATGATGACCCACTTCCCCTTAATGAATAGTAATTATATTTTCTCTCCCTTATGCTTTTCTCAGTAACATGTTCTTTTCTCTAGCTTGCTTTATTGTAAATACAGTATATAGGCTGGGCGCAGTGGCTCATGCCTATAATCCCAGCACTTTTGGAGGCCGAGGTGGGTGGATCATTTAAGGCCAGGAGTCTGAGAACAGCCTGGCCAACATGGTGAAACCCCGCTTTTACTAAAAATACAAAAATTAGCTGGGCATGATGGGGAGTGCTGTAGTACCATCTACTTGGGAGGCTGAGGCAGGAGAATTGCTTAAACTCAGGAGGTGGAGGTTGCAGTGAGCCAAGATCATGTCACTTGGGTGACAGGGCAAGACTCTGTCTCAAAAAAAAAAAAAAATACGGTATATAATACACATATGAAATATGTCAACTGTTAATGTTATCCGTAGGCTTCTGGTCAACAGCAGTTTATTGGTAGTTAAGTTTTTGAGGAGTCAAAAGTTATACATGAATTTTCAGCTATACAGGGGTCAGTGCCCCCACATCATGCTGTTCCAGGGTCAATGGATACATGAAGTGTGTGTATAGCACACATGAGGCATCTTAAACAACGTTAGCATTCGTATCCCCATTATTTTCTTCGCAGGTGTGGTAGGTGGAATTATTACCAGCCTTCCTCCTTTCCTTCCCATGAGACTTTGAAGTTCTTCCACCAGAGGTGGAATGTGCTTCCTCACCATTTGATTTGAGGTTTGACCATGTGACTTGCTTTGGCCAGTCGTGTGTGATTAAAGGACACATGCCAGTCCCGATCCTAGGCCTCCCGAGGTTAGCATGTTTCCACATATGCTCGTGAGCTTCAAACCTCATCCATGAGAGCAAGCCCAGGACCCGGCTGGTGCAGGGAGCAGGAGAGACATTGAGGCAGGGAGGCAGGGTTGGCCCAGCCTGCTGCCCAAAACCAAGCCCTGCTGGCCAGTGGGCTCCCAGGCAAGTGCACGCATGTGAGTGAGAATAAATGATTATGTGAAGCAGTGAGTTTGGGGTGGCGTTTTATTTGGCATAATTGTGGCAGTCGCTGGCAGATACAATAGGAGAGTTAATGGAGTGGAAGTTCATGAGCTATTATGGAGTCACAGGAGGGGAAAGAACAGGATACAATTCCCACTGTCCCCTGTGGAAACTAGGGTGTGAAAGGGTAGGATGACCGGTTTGAGGTCTTGATTTGGAGTCAGGAAGCCGACTTCAGAAGATTTGCTCCTTGCCTCCCATGCAAAGCATGGCACCAGGGAATATCTAGTTGCTCTGAATGTGCCGAGTGTAATTTCCTCAATGTTTCTCTATCTTGACTTATTCTCCCATAGTTTTCTCTTAGCAGCACAGAAAGGGCTCTCTCCCTTGAGTCACACCCTATAGAAACCTTGCCTTTCTCTACTTGCCAAAGGCTCATACCACAAACAACTGATCAGAGTTCAGATCCTGGAAGTGGTGTGTGTCTTTGTTCATGCCATGAATGTGTCACAACTTTCCCAAAGCTCTGGGGGCAGCTGAATGATTGAACCTCTTTGATATGATCCTGAGGCTCCCTGGAGTCACAGGCTTGGTGTGCGGGCAGCCCCTGTCCCTGCTGTCCATAAGCTTCTGAATGAGAGAGAGAGAGAGAGAGAGAGAGAGAGAGAGAAAGAAAGTGGTGGAAGCAACAAGAGACCTTGGGAATCACAGGACAGCATGGGGTTGCTCCTGCTCTTGGCTAGCCTGGCCTCGTCCACTTCTAGCCTCTTTCCTCAGCAGCTCTTGGGCAGACCTCAAGAAAGCCTTGTTTGAAATGCAGGAAGACCTCGGAAGTGTTACCTTGCCTAAAGCGTTCCTTTTATTTTTTTTTTTTTATTGCTCATTATATCCAATCTCTTTTTTTAACAAATCTATTTTATTTTGACGGGCAGACTTCATGTGTGAGGTACAGTGGATAGGTTGGATATTGGTTGTATCACCACGTGAGGACATGAGAACCCATTGAATCTTTTTTTTTTTTTTTTTTTATTTTTTTTGAGGACGGAGTCATCGCTCTGTCGCCCGGGCTGGAGTGGCAGTGGCCGGATCTCAGCTCACTATGCAAGTCCGAACTACCGGGTTTACGCGCATTCTCCCTGCCTCGCAGCCTCCCGCGTAGCTGGAGACTACAGGCGCCAGCCACCTCGCCCGGCTAGCTTTTTTTGTATTTTTTAGTAGAGACAGGGTTTCACCGTGTTAGCCAGGATGGTCTCGAACTCCTGACCTCGTGATCCGCCCGTCTCGGCCTCCCAAAATGCTGGGATTATAGGCTTGAGCCACTGCGCCCGGCCGACCCTTGGAATCTTAATAAGAGCATATTAATGATGCATTTAATCTCTGGGGACCCACACCTGCACTAACTGGTTCTTAGGAGCAGAGACCATGTAGACTGGGAGGGGTGAGGGCACCTTCTAAATCCCCTGTTGTTAGGCTGAGCATGGCAGTCCTCACTGTTGTGTATCCTACTGTCTTTGCCTTTGAAATAATGCACTGGGGTTTTACCTTAGATGGTGGAAATGGTGGTGGAGATGGAGAGAATTCTAGTTTAATGACAGAGAGATGCAGCCTTGACTTTGCAGTCTCACAGATGTCTCATTAATTGACAGTAATGATGCTTGCTCAGAAAAGGGCGTTTGCACTAGGAAGCATTTTCTTAAAATCAGATCATTACCTCAGAATTAGAATTAACAAGGACGGAGTCAGACAGGTTAGGTCATCCTATCCATGATGACTTCTGTGAAATGGAGCCACATGTAAGCCCAGTGTGGGGGTTTCTATGACAAGACATGATAAGGAGAAGGTAACTTTCACTGGCAAACAGACCTAGCACTTAAGATCCTCAAAGCAGGATGGAAGAAGCAGGAACAAAGCTGTCTGCAGAATCACAAAAATGAGGTCTCACTGCCTTGTCCAGTAGACTGTTGGCCACTGTCTGCTAACCAGGCTCCAGCGTGCACTGTGGCCCCCAACCCACACCCTATCCTGCAGCCAGGGGTTCTTTTCCCAGTACAAATAAGATCCTGTTATCCTCTGTCCCCCGCCACCCTCCTGATTAAACCCCTTCAGGGCTCCCTGTTGCCTAAACCAAAGTCTTCCCTCTGCCTGTAACATGCAGTGTGTACTGACCGCTGCTCTCCACTCCCCTTCGCTCTGCATGCTTCTCCTAACCTCTTGTTGAGCCATAAGCTCTAGCTATGCTCCCACAGCCACAGGCCCTTAGCACGCCCTTTCCCTCTGTCTGGATTACATATCTCCATCCCCTTTCCACTGGCACTGTAACTTATCCTTCAGGCACTGGCTCAGTTCTGATGTTACTTAGAGAAGCCACTCAGACCCTCAGGCCAGGTTCCCTGCTGATAGCACATACAGCACCACTTGTCCTACATGGATTACACATTTGCTGGCTGGATTACGTTTCTTTCCCAGTAAAGTTCTATGAGGAGAGTAAGTGCTCACCACTGATCATGTCCCTAGCACCAGGACAGTGGTGACATGTAGCATGCCTTCAGTAAACATCTGCAGAATAAATGGAAAAGGGAGTATAGCCAAAAATGCATTTAGGACCTGTGATTGTAGTCACAGAGGCGTATGTTCTAGCTCAGATCAGATCAGTCGCTAGTTATGGCAGCAAAGTGTTTAGTGTAATGGTTTATAGCCACAACAGAAGCCCTTGATCAAATCCTTCTCAGTCACGTCCTGACTGCACGCCCTTCGGCAAACTGCACAACCGCCCTGTGCCTCAGTTTCCCCATTTGAAAATGGGAACAGTAGTGCCTGACTCAGGCTTGGTTTGCGTTAGATACTCACTCAGATGCTCAGCCCAGTGCTCATCTGTGTGTGGTGCTGGTGCTGTTGTGTGCCTCGGGTGTGGTGTGCTGAGCTCCGAGGACTCACCAATTTTGAATGAAATAGATCAACTTTGTTGTCACAGAGCAAAGAGGTGTGGGGTGTTGTTTTTGCCCAGAGCCTATGTCTAGACCCTTGAGATGAGTAAAGTATCACTGAACATTCTGAAATTGCTGGTCTTAGGAAGGTGATAAGGAGGGCTGCACCATCACCCCACAGTCTATGGGGTGGCTTCTCCAGGATGCCTGACACTGCCAGTGTTTGGTTCCCCAAGGCAAGGACACCCAACGCAGGTGATCTTAAGCGGACATTCTCTGCTGTCAGACTCAAGCCACACACCCTTTGGTTTAGTTCAGTTTGGGGAGCAATTTGATGTGCTGGTTTGATTTTTGGCTCACTGATTTTTGCAAATATGTAATTCCTACTCAGTTCATACTGACTTGTAAAGAAAACCTATCATTCTGTCCATCTGTCTATCCATCCATCTTCCTATCGGGAAAAT
Organism: Rhinopithecus bieti; assembly: GCF_001698545.2. Classification (NCBI taxonomy): domain Eukaryota; kingdom Metazoa; phylum Chordata; class Mammalia; order Primates; family Cercopithecidae; genus Rhinopithecus; species Rhinopithecus bieti. The sequence continues at coordinate 341,517 of NW_016820812.1, read as the reverse complement.
AAACAAAATGCCTTTGGCTTCTCCTGTCCACAGTACAATAAAAGGATTTGCCCACTCTGGGGTCTGGGGATTTGTTACTGAGTTTGGTCTCCTGTTTCAAGGGGTTTTCTATAATGTAGATAGTTCTGAAATCACCTAAATCAGCACAGCCAGTGTCTGCATTCCCAGGAACAGAGCTCTCCGTAAACAGAGTTACAGAGCCCAGGGAAAACAGGGGGTGAAAAAGTGGGAGTGAAGTTTCGGGGCAGTGTGTTGAAGGGAACAAGTCTGTTTGAACAGGTAGCCATTTGGGACATGTTTTGCACTATTTTTCTTCTGATTGTTCGCTGTCTTTTATAACATCACTGTTAATACTAGAATGGGCGTTCTGATGGGAGGCATGACATGTTAGAAAGACGTGGAAACATATAAAACACCATTTGCAAAAATAACAGAGAAGCCCTGGAGCAGCGCACACAGGCAGAGTAAACAGCAGAGACAGTTTCCAGCTCTGTTAAAAGACTGGCCATTAAAGGGAGCTCAAAGACAAGCCACCACAGGCACCTTATGATAACCCTTCCCCCCGGTTTACAAAACAGAGATCAAACAAGGGAGGTCAGGGTTAGAATTACGTATAACAGCCTCTCCATTCGGGTTCCAGTAGAGGAAGTCAAGTGATGGTTAAAGGGATTAGAGCTATTTTTAGTGAAAGCAAAGAAGAAAACCCTTTGGAGTTGCAGACTCCGACGCGAGCAATGGTTACTTGGTAGGTGACCTCTGCCCCAGGTGGAAGAGAGAGAACACCACAATCTGACAACTTTATTGAATCCAGATGGGAAGAAGAAACCCCACAATGATATGAACAGTAATCTAACAACGAGGGATTGGTAGATGGAGGCGTGACAACACCAGGCGGTCAGGAAGCCTGCCTGAGTGCAGGCCAAAGGCATGTGATTTTCCATAAGGTGACTGTGGTTAATAACAGCCACATCAAGGAGCATTTTTAGTTTTACCAGTCAAGGTAATAGTCCAAAAGCCATTGCCAGTATAGCTTTGTGAAAAGCTATAGCATTTTGCAAAGGGGAAGCTTGGACGTTCCAAGGGCAGATTGTGGGGGGCACCTCGTGGCAGAAATGCTCAGACCAAGGCTGAAAGACCACCATGACCCATCACAGGCAAGGAATCCAGACAGGGCAGGCACACCCAGGCGACTCCCCACCTTCAGGAGGGCACCTGGGGTGCCAAATGGGCCACAGGGGCTGCCTCTGAAGCAGAAACTGTTTCAAACTCATTTTCCAGCAAAAGGGGCAGAACTGGGGGCCGGTGGGAATGCTTCTTGGGCTGGAGCTGTGCAGAGGCTGAGAGTTCCTGGGAGACAGAATGAGGCGGCTGCCTGGGCTGTGGCACATTGGTCAGTGTTTACCAAGTGATAAGCAACGCGGATCAGCATGGGGTCTGTGTGAAAAGTGCTGGCAAAGCCGTCGGGTGCGGGGGCTCACGCCTGTAATCCCAGCACTTTGGGAGGCTG
>NW_016820812.1:332537-337223 GCF_001698545.2 Rhinopithecus bieti | reverse complement strand
GGCTGAGGCGGGGGGAGGGGGGGGGGAAAAAGGGGACAGGAGATGGAGGCCTTTCTGGCTAACACGGTGAAACCCTGTCTTTATTAAAAATACAAAAAATTAGCCGGGCGTGGTGGCGGGCGCCTGTAGTCCCAGCTACGCGGGAGGCTGAGGCAGAAGAATGGCGTAAACCAGGGGGGCGGAGCTTGCAGTGAGCTGAGATCCGGCCACTGCACTCCAGCCTGGGCGACAGAGCGAGACTCTGTCTCAAAAAAAAAAAAAAAAAAAAAAGTGCTGGCAAAGAGGGACTTCCCCTGTGAATGAGTTCTGACATGTGATAGTTCTCCAGAGCTGAGGAGTCTAGGGAGAAGATGGCCGGCAGGTATGGGCAGCGGCAGACATTGGAGGCGAGGTAAAGAGAGCAAAGATCACTGGCCTCGCAGGCAGTTTGTGTCCATTACCAGGTCCCCAGGGCCACAGGGTGTGGAGGGAGCCGTGAACTCACCTTGGCATCCCCCGAGGTCCTTCAAAATGAGACAGCAGAAGCAGACAGCTGTCTGGGTGTTAAGAAATCCAAACAAAATCACTTTCAGGATTGTCTTTCCTTCTAAGAAGAAGAGAATTTGTGAGGCATGATTTTTCACCTCCCACCAGGGACTGAGAAGTGCCCCGCAGGGTTGAAAGGAACCCTGGAACCAAGCAGGAGTTAAACTTTTAGATGGGCCTTGGCATGTGGCTCTTACACAAGAGACCCTTTGGCCTGCACAGAGTTTACACAATTCGAAGGTTTTCTGGAAAACGTGCCCCAGAGCCGTGTGCCCCGGCTTGCTTGTTATATCTGGCAGGCACCGGGTGCTGTGGGTTCCGCATCTAGGATGCGCCACACCGTCCCCTACTGCCCTTTAGCCTGGAACCAGGGGCAGGGCTGGAACTCAGGCAGAGGAGTAGAGGCCCAAGCATGCGAAGCGGGGTGCCTGCAGTCAGGGGTTGGGCTGGGAACGCCAACACGAAACACATCAATAACCAGCAACTGTGCTTCCCCCGCCTCACTCACGCATGTGCCGCTGCCACAGCACTCCATCTACCTTCCCCAGGAAGAGCACTGTTACTGTCCTCAGGCATCGTGGCAATTATGTGGACATCGTCGCCTCATTTTGTCCAGTGTTCTTGGGGGGCCAGGTGCTCAGAAAAGTGGATTTTCCAGATCATGGACAGTTCCCTTTTGCAGTGTAAAATCTTTAAAAATTATTGCTTTTCAGAGAGTCAAATACTGCATTTCTCACTTATAAGTGGGAGTTAAACAATGTGTACACATGGACATGGAGAGTGGAATAATAGACATCAGATACTCCAAAAGGTGGGAGGGGGAGAGGGAAGAGGGATGAGAAATTACCTAACAGGTATCATATACGCTATTCGGGTGATGGTCACACGAAAAGTCTAACCTTTGTCACTACACAATAGATCCAGGTAACAAAACTGCACTTGTACCAATAAATCTATTTTTTAAAAAAGAATTATTGGCTGGGCATGGTGGCTCACGCCTGTAATGCCAGCACTTTGAGAGGCCGAGATGGGTGGATCAGCTGAGGTCAGGAGTTCCAGACCAGCCTGACCAATATGGTAAAACTCAGTCTCTACTAAAAATACAAAAATTAGTTGGGTGTGGTGGCGGGCACCTGTAATCCCAGCTACTCAGCAGGCTGAGGCAGGAGAATCGCTTGAACCTGGGAGGCAGAGGTTGCAGTGAGCCGAGATCATGCCACTGCACTCCAGCCTGGGTGACAGAGCGAGACACCATCTCAAAAAAGAAAAAAATAAATAAATTACCCTAGGATTAAGATAATCACTGTTTTGATGAAAACCTTGATAATATGTACAGAATGCTTCTGCGCTGTTAAGCAAAACACACATAGCATGGGTCACCTTCTGATGACAGCACTGTCATCATGAATGTCTGCAATGGCGCAGGCTGTGTTAGCAGAGGTGGCCTCTGGACGCACAGGACATGCAGAACTGCTGTCCCCTGCAGGGAGCGATCCCAAACTTCAGTGTCCAAAATACAAATATGACCTAGGAAACAGGAGAACTAACCAGTTTTAAAAATTCCTCTTTTTCTAATTATAACAGTAACACATGTCCATTGTAGAAAATTTGTATGTACAAAATAATAAAAGAAAAATTAAAATCACTGAGATGAGATTTAAAATAGCCTTTTGCTACCGGCCATAACAGTCATTAAGTTGTTGACATCAGTAGGTGCAACCGTTAAAAGTCTCAGCCTGGGCACAATGGCTCATACTTGCAATCCCAGAGCTTCGGGAGGCCTAGGTGGGAGGATCTCTGGAGGCTAGGAATTTGAGACCAGCCTGGACAACAGAGTGAGACCCTGTCTCTACAAAAACATCAAATAAAAATCTCTAGCTGGGTGCAGTGTGTATACCTATAGTCCTAGCTACTCAGGAGGCTGAAGCAAGAGAATTGTTTGAGCCCAGGAGTTTGGGGCTGCAGTGAGCCTTGTTTGCACTACTGTTCTCCAGCTTGGGCAACAAAGTGAGACCCTATCTCAAAACAAACAAACAAACAAACAAACAAAAAAACTGTCTTAATTTCTACCTAATTGTCTCTTCTCTCCTTCAAGGTAATGTACCTGCATTTTGTGATCACTGCTTTTATTTATTTATTTATTTATTTATTTATTTATTTATTTTATTTATTTTGAGACGGAGTTTCACTCTTGTTGCCCAGGCTGGAGTGCAATGGCACCATCTCAGCTCACCACAACCTCTGCCTCCTGGGTTGAAGCGATTCTCCTGCCTCAGCCTCCTGAGTAGCTGGGATTACAGGCATGCGCCACCACGCCCTGCTAATTTTGTATTTACTAAAGAGATGGGGTTTCTTCATGTTGATCAGGCTGGTCTCGAACTCCCAACCTCAGGTGATCTGCCTACCTCGGCCTCCCAAAGTGCTGGAATTACAGGCGTGAGCCACCGCGTCCAGCCCCCTGCTTTTATTTCTGGGTAAAATGGTGTTGTTGGTTTCAAGAATATAAGCTAGATGTTATTGTGAATGTACAAAAACTTCCTTTATACCCTTATTCTAAAAAAAGATAAAATATCAGTTTAAGTATATAAGAAGCTGGTGTAAGTTTGCAAAGAATTATCAGTCTCTTTGAATCTTTTCATGGCTACTCTTGAAAATTTCAAAACTTTGCAGGTAGATTCCCGAACAGAAGGTGTTGGGGTGAAAACCACCTTTGCAAAAATTCTAACAGTGAGAAAATTACAGCAGTGAGGGGATTCTGGTCTAGCCAATTCCCTCTTGCCTTTAGCCTTCAAGCTTCACCTCTGATGACTGATGCCTGAATCTGGAGGTGACGTGGCTGGAGACAGGCATGTCCACCAGCAAAGAGGCACCTCAGGGTGTCCAGTTCATCCTACATCCTTCCAGGTGACAGGCAGTGGGAGGCTTGGCCTGGCTGGTTAGGACTGTGGGCCCCAGTCTTGGGAGTGTGCACCCAGGGGCACACCTTCACTGGAAGAGGGGAAGAAAATATTGGAACTTCAACTGATATTCATTGTTCATCTAAAAGTATTTTAAATTGATACTCTTTTTTAACTGCTTTTATGATTGCAATATATATATATATAATATAATTGACCTTATTAGCCACTTTTACATGTAGAATTCATTGGGATTAATTATATTCATAATGTTGTGCAGCCATTGCCACTCCTTCCAAAATATTTCATCACCCCAGTTGGAACCTCTGCCCATTAAGCGAAGACTCCTTATGCCCCCTCTTCCCAGCTGCTGGTAACCGTTCCCTCTATAAATTGGTCTCTATGAATTTGACCATTCTAGATAATTTATAGACATAGAATCATACAATATTTGTATTTGTCCTTTTGTGACTGGCTTGTTTAACTGGAGTTTCAAGGCTTGCCCATGTTGTATGTAGTGTGTATCAGAATTTCCGTCCTTTTTAAGGCTGAATAATATTCCATTGTGTGGACATACTGCACTTTGTTTACCTGTTAAACTTTTGATAGACTTTCAGTTGATTCCAGCTTTGTCAATAATGCTGTTCTAATCACTGGGGTATCTATTTTGAGCACTTGTTTTCAATTCTTTTGGGTATATATTAAGGAGTGGAGCTTCTATTCTTTTTTATGTTTAAAATATGTTTTGTGTTTATATACAATAAGTTAGCAAAGTAGTAAAGATATGGTTTATAACTCGACGTACATATTTTGGGGAGCCCAAAATATTTTCTGCAAAAAGTCCATTATAAAAAATAAGGACGGCCGGGCGCGGCGGCTCAAGCCTGTAATCCCAGCACTTTGGGAGGCCAAGACGGGCGGATCACTAGGTCAGGAGATCAAGACCATCCTGGCTAACACGGTGAAACCCCGTCTCTACTAAAAAATACAAAAAACCAGGCGAGGTGGCGGGCGCCTGTAGTCCCAGCTACTCGGGAGGCTGAGGCAGGAGAATGGTGTAAACCCGGGAGGTGGAACTTGCAGTGAGCTGAGATCTGGCCACTGCACTCCAGCCTGGGCAACACAGCCAGACTCTATCTCAAAAAAAAAAAAAAAGTTAGGACCTAGGCCAGGCGCGATGGCTCACACCCATAATCCCAACACTTTGGGAGGCCGAGGCGGGCGGATCACGAGGTCAGGAGATTGAGACCATCCTGGCTAACAC
>NW_016820812.1:325715-330801 GCF_001698545.2 Rhinopithecus bieti | reverse complement strand
GAAGAGAAGAGAAGAGAAGAGAAGAGAAGAGAAGAGAAGAGAAGAGAAGAGAAGAGAAGAGGACGGAAAAAAGGAAGGAAGGAAGGAAGGAAGGAAGGAACCTCTGAAGACATCTTGAAGGAGGGTGGGCTCCCCTGGGGGACTAGCCTCATCTTGGAGGCATTGCAGAGCTCTCCCAGGTCCACCCAGACCCCAGACATCTTGTTCCTTTGTGGAGGCTTCGAGGGAAGGCTTTTGAAGCCATAAGACTGGATTTTGAAGACAAAAGTAACTTTCCTCTTTTGAAGGCAGCAAGGAGCCAAGGAAGCCTGTGGAGCCTGACATGAAGGCACAGGCTCTGAGCCTGGCACGTCTATCCACCCTCTGCTTATGATACCCTGGGCAGGGCCTAAACCCTCCTGGGCCTCAGCTCCCCTCCTGTAAGTGTTGACAAACCTCACAGGGTTATTGGGCACTGACGTGAAAAAAGTATCTGGAAGGAAGCAGTGCTGTGTAAGCATCGTTATGACTATGGGGACTCAGCAGGACCTAGGCCAGGAGCAAGGCCTAGAGTTGACAAGGGCTTGGGCTCCAGGAGTGGGCGGGAACTTGGTGGCCTGGCCCACCATGCATCTTCCTTCTCCCTACAGGCTCTGAGTCCCTGCCAGTCCCCTACTTCTGTCTCTCCCAGAGCTGCTACTCACAGATCCATCCTCAGAGAGAGCACTGGTCTCTGCCAGTTAATGCATATGTCCTGCTGAGGCAGGGAAGAGTTCAAGTCTTTCCTGGTACTGTTTAAAAACATATTGGCAGGGTGCAGTGGCTCATGCTTGTAATTCCAGCACATTGGGAGGCCAAGACAGGCAGACATCTTGAGTACAGGAGTTTGAGACCGGCCTGGGCAATGTGGTAAAACCTCGTCTCTACAAAAAATGCAAAAAATTAGCTGGGCCTGGTGGCATACGCCTGTAGTCTCTGCTACTGAGGAGGCTGAGATGGGTGGATCACCTGAACCCAGGAGGTTGAGGCTGCAGTGAGCCATGATCATGCCACTGCACTTCAGTCCGGGTGACAGAGTGAGACCCTGTCTCAAAAGAAATAAATACAATAAAAACATATTGTTGGATTTTAAATGATAAATCATAATTGACACCTGAGCCTCAGGGCTAACGGAAAGCATGAAGTGCATGCTGGACCACAATAGACAGCATGACCCTTAGCTCCACTGAAGGAAGAGTGTTGCATCTAGAAGGTGCGCCCTGCTGCTGCACCCTGGCTTCCCCATTGCTGGGAGGCCTGTCTCTACATGCCACTCTCAGGCTCTCCTGCAGAGTGGCTCACGTTGGCTGACATGCTGTATTTGAGGGTGACACTCCTTGCATCAACATCTGGACAGTGCTGAATCCCGTTTCAGTCTCCTCTGCTGTGGCCCAAGCATCTGATCCCAGTGGCCTTCACTTAGAGGAGCGCTCTGGTCTATTCCATAGGCCCTCGGGAGGGTGGCAGACATGCACCCAAATGAGAAGCTTAAGTCAGCAGCCTGGTTTTTGGCCTTCCCCCACACATATCTTGCCCCTCCTACACCTTGACCCTGGACCAAAAGCAGCAGAACAGACCTTAGAGGTCATCGGGTCTAAGCCCCATTCCTGTCTTCCAGAGCAGCCTCACACTCTCAGGATCTGTGTGGCTGTTGGGGACTGTGAGGGCCAACTGAGAATGCATGTGTGAATTTGGCTGTCACGACTTTAGTTGTGATTGCTTATTTATTTATTTATTTATTTATTTAGTAGAGATACGATTTTGCCATATTGTCCAGGCTGGTCTCAAACTCCTGGGCTCAAGCAATCCTCCCACCTCAACCACCTAAAGTGCTAGGATTATAGGCGTGAGGCACTGTGCCTGGCCTATGTGATTGTTTATTTCTTTAGGCCTCACCTCATTCTAAACTACAAAAATAAACAAATAAATAAATAAGGTTTAAGGCAAGATTATTGTTATTACTGTTAATAGGACACCTGGGCCCTTTCCTCCTTCATGTCGACACTGAGTCTATGGAGTCCCTCCTCATCCCGGCCCCCATTCACCACCATGGCTGCAGCTGCTGGGCCCTGCCTTGGCCACTCCTCCAAATTCCTTCCATAAAGCTAGCAAAGCATCCAGGAGAGGGATGATGAGGGAGGATGTGTAAATGGGAGAAACTTCATCAGGGTAAGGAAGGCATGGGAATCTAGAGGTGGGAAACCATGACGTGGCTGACATGACGCCTGAAGTTACTGAAGGGTGCCTCAGCCCTCCTGGGAAGCAGCAGCTCAGTGTGTGTCTATCCGTTTCTGAGGGAAAACCTGGTCCTCTCAACGAAGGGAAAGAGGAGATTCTGCAGCACGTGTGTCCCTGCTGGGCTGCCTTTACAGCATCATGCTCCAAAAGTAGAGCAAGGTGACCCTGGGGAGCCCTCCCTCCTTCCTTGGCCCAGGATGCCTGCCTGCTGCCTGTGCTGTCTCCTCTGTTCCCCTCTCCTTTCCTGGCTGGAACAGCTGCAGGACAGGGCACCCCCCGCAGCCATCATCCAGCCTTTCATCTCTATCCTTGTCTCCAGCCTTGCCAGCAAGTTAAGCCTAATCATTGCACAATGAAAGGCTGTTTCTCTCAAATGGATGCAGACATCCTCAGCCTTCAGGGACAGCCTCTTATTTTGCTCACAGATAAGGCTGTTTCTTTTAAAGAAATACTAACAACCCTCTTGACTTGACAAGGATCCTGGTTGCTGTCTCTGTATTGATGGACTGATTGATTCATTAATCCAGTAAGCATTTACTGAGTGCCCGTTCGAGTGTGTGGGTGAGTCTTAAATTTGCTGCCTCCTTGACATCATTCTTTAGAAAGAACTTTTTGACTCTAACTTTTGTTTGCTATCTCAGAATGTTCTGCCTATGCAAAGAAGTTTCAAATCAACCTGGATTCGAGGACTCATGAAACTGATCCTTAGCCTTCATTTTCAACCTTTTCCTCAATCCTCCCCTGCAGCCAGCTGGCTCAGCACTCTCCCCAGCAGGCCATGTGCTTAAGTGCTTTACTTCCAACATTTTCCCACTGAAGACCCAGCCTTCTCCTCTAGCCAAATTATGGTATGCTACTTAAAATTCCTTAATTTCTATTTTAAGTGAATTTCATGTAAGTAAAGCCCATTTTTAATGTCATTGGAAAGGTTATTTTGAAATTAAGAGGTGTGCCACACCCTGCCAAATATGATAATGTGTATAGTAGCACCTAGCACAGTGCTTGGTGCATTGTGGATAAGACAGTAAATATGACCTGAATGAATGAAGGAATGGGCCTCACTCTCTGATGGGATGAGGCTCCCTGAGAAGGAGTGGGGGAGTGGTGGCCTCTTTGAGGATGACTGGGCAGGCTGTTGAGCAGATGGCTCCTTCTAGAATTGCACTTTCATGAGTACCTAGGACCAGCTTGGGGCCCTTCAGGCATCTGAATTTTTGGACCACTCTGGTTTATATAACCCACTTCGTTTCCAGGTTCTGCCTCTTGACGGTTTTTTGTTGTTTGTTTTCCAGGTCTTACTATATTGCCCAGGCTGGTCTTGAACTCCTGGGCTCAAGCAGTCCTTCTGCCTCGGCCTCCAGAGTAGCTGGGACCACAGGTGCACCACACCCGACTTTGACAGGTTTTAAAACTTCCCAAGTCTTTATTTTCTTTCTAAAATGGTTTAATAATTAGTGTATATATACTCGTAACTAGTACACAGACTAACACAGTGTGCGTGTATACCACCATTAGTGACACCTGCACCTTTTGTCTCACTGACTCCTGGTAAGACAGGGAGATGCTGTCCTGGTAAGACAGCATCTCCCTTTGTGGAGATGCTGGAGTCTAAGGGTATTGTGACTGGGCAATGGTGAGAACTCGGGGTCCCTTGGTCCATTCCTGCTGCTATAACAAAACACCTTAGAGAGTAATTTATAAACAGACATTTCCTTCTCACTGTGCTGGAGGCTGGAAGTCCACCACCCAGGTGTCAGCATCAGCAGTGAGGGGGGGCCTGTTCCTCCCATATGGGGCTTCTTGCTGGGTGCTGACTTAGCACAGATGGGGGCTCTAACGTGGCAGGGGTGGGGTAGCGAGGAGGACGCTCTGCAGAAAGAGTGGAAGGGAGGAAACAGCTCCCTCCAACCCTCTTATAAGGTTATCAGCCCCGTTCCCCTTACTACAGAATCACTTCCCTGGAGGCCCCCTCTTACTACTGGGGATTGGGGACTGGGCTTCAATCAGTAGCAGCAGGGGACGCGCGCTCAGACCTCCAGCTGCACCGAGTCCGCGGGGCAGGCCCAGGCGGGTCTCTAGGGCACGGCCTGGCCCCACGCGCGGCGAGGAGGGCGCAGTAGAGTTCTGCTGTGTGTACCCCATGCAGCTCGGGCGGCGGGCGCCCGCTGGAGGAACGGAAAGCGACGCTTCAGCGTGGGCCACGTGGGCCGGGCTCAGCCGGTGGAAACCTGGACGCGCTGCGGGCGCCGGGGAGACCTGCGCGAAAGCCCACCTGCAGGCCACAGGCGGGATAAAGCCGCTTCTCTTTGCCCCCAGCGAAGAGAACCCTCCTTCCTCTTAAGTATTTCCCTCAGCAACTAAACTTGTATGTTTGCTAAACTTCTTGTACCATGAGCGCTACCACCCACCCGCCGCCACCCCCTTCCCATCCCCCCACATCCGTTCACTCGCTTTGACCTTTTGCCAAAACTCTATTTCTGAACGCTCGCTGCTCTCCCTCCCATTTCCTCACCGCGTTTCAGGCACTGTAAGCTCTCGGTGTGCAAACCCCCTACGGTTACGTAAACAGAACTCTGCATTTATCTTCTTTCCCTTTCTTCGGAGCTTTGTTTTCAAGTTCATTAGAGACTTCCTGTGGGTGTAATTACCGCTCTGCAGTGTTGAGCGCTGCCCACCTTCCCCCCCTTTTGTTAAAAATGCCATAGATCTTCGGAGATGTCTTTCGCTTTTAAAGTTATTACCTGTCTGCCTGCACATCAATCTTGTTGATTTTATTTCAAGGCATTTTCCGGAGTGAACTTCTGCATAGCGATTTTTTTTGTCCCTCCCC
>NW_016820812.1:320551-324288 GCF_001698545.2 Rhinopithecus bieti | reverse complement strand
TTTTTTTTTTTTTTTTTTTTTTTTTTTTGAGAGGACTGAGGGTGTTTCCTGAGGAAAGAACTCAGATTTTAAAAATGTAAGGTTCAGCTAGATGTGTTGACTCAGCCTGTAATCCCGGCACTTTGGGAGGCCAGGTGGGTGGATCATGAGGTCAAGAGATGGGGACCATCCTGGCCAACATGGTGAAACCCCGTCTCTACTAAAAATACAAAAAATTAGCTGAGTGTGGTGGCGGGCACCTATAGTTGCAGCTACTCGGGAGGCTGAGGCAGGAGAATATCACTTGAACCCGGGAGGCGGAGGTTGCAGTGAGCCAAGATCGTGCCACTGCACTCCAGCCTGGGCAACAAGAGTGAAACTCCATCTCAAAAAACAAAACAAAACAATACAAAAAAACAAAGTAAGGTTCAGGCCAGGCGCAGTGGCTCATGCCTGTCATCCCTTTTGGAGACCGAGGGGGCAGATCACGAGCTCAAGAGATCAAGACTATCCTGGCCAACATGGTAAACCCCATCTCTACTAAAAGTACAAAAATTAGCTGGGCATGGTGGTGCACGCCTGTAGTCCCAGCTACTCGGGAGGCTGAGGCAGGAGAATCTCTTGAACCTGGGAGGCAGAGGTTGCAGTGAGCCAAGATTGCCCTGGCGACAGTGAGACTCAAAAAAAAAAAAAAAAAAAAAAAAAAAAAAAAAAAAAAGTAAGGTTCAAACTAAAGGACCAGAAGGATCAATTTATATGTTTATCCAAAAAACTATCTATGCGACTGTTGTGTTGGGTCAGTTTCAGTGGGAGGCACCAGGACCATGCCCCAGAGGAGGAAGAGATTGGTGTTTAGGGAGTGAACTAAGCACAGGGAAGTGAGGAATGTGGAGTATTGCAGGGCCAAGCTGAGGGGCTATGGCAAGAGAGGTTATGAAGAAAGACAAAGCAGCAAGCCAGCAGACAGAAGGAGGCACAGTGAGGCAAAAGCTGGTTCTGGAGCCACTATGTAAGCAAATTCAGCTCCTTTTATACCTGGCTCAGGACACTTCATGGAGCTAATGTGGGGCCAGATGCCCCATCTCCATCATCCTGCACTCCTAGATTCATTGCAAATAGTTTGTTCTGAGTTTTAGGGCCTTCTGGGATGAATGATGGAGGGGTACAGGAGCCCATTCTTTGCCCACCATAAGCAGTCGAGAAGGCCTCCTCAGAAACCATGGGGCCTTAGTTTGTAAAACCCCTCTCCTGTACAGAACACATTGTGAGTGGTCAATAACCAGTCATGGTTAGATTATCCAAAAGCCCATGCAGGAGGAGCAGGTATGAAAAGGGCATGGGAAATGTTACAGAGAAGTGAGGGGGCACATTTAAAGAAAAAAGAGAATGAGACAAGAATGAGGCCTAGGTAGGTCTGACACTTGGTGGGGGCTATCAGCCGGAGGACCCAGTGCTGGAGAACCATCCCTGGTTTGTGAGGAGTTATTTGTTAAATAACCTCCCTAGATTGGACTATCCAGAAGGATCAGCATGATACACATATGTTTTTTGTAAGATATTATAAGACATCATTTGTCATGTGTCAGATCAAAAAGTAGTTTGTACCAAGTCAGGGCTCCCAACCTTCTCAAGTGTGGTGGCCATCTTATCTCTTGCCTGTTAACTCTTTTTAATAGTGAAATATGACAAACAGAGGAAAGTGCATTAAAACCTGAGTGTTGACTGCTGGTTCCCCAAAGATGGAGACTCCCATTCCTCCCATACACTCCCTCTTACTGGTAAAATATCTGGACATAACACAACAGACAGCAGAAGAAGAGTTTGAAAGCTGGAGAAAGGAAGAAACAAAAGCCTAGGGATCTCAGACCTTGAAGAATGACAGATGTGAGTCCTTGGATTTCTTTATCGCTCCCCCATACCCTGATTGAGGCACTGCAGAAGCCTCCAGCCACCAACAGGCACAGATGAGAAAACTCTAAGAAAGGCCTGCCCCCCGCTCCCCCCCGCCGACCCACGGTCAAAGCACAGGGAAAAGGCTTGCCTGACAACAGAAGGAAACCTTTTTGGCGATAGCCACCCTATCCCAGTAAAACTCTAGTGGGCTGAACAGGACCTTCCAGCCTCACCTGTAGCTTCTGCTCTGCAGAAGCTGGCTGAGTGCTTGACCTCTCTGGCTTAGTTGGGTGAGCACTCGAGCTGGGAGCTAATCCTCTGTCCCCTTGGCAGAGCAAACCCAAATGGGTAAACACAAAAAAAAACACAATTAAACTTCTTAACATCATAATTAAACACCCAAAACTACAAACAAAGGAGAAAATATTGAAAGAACCAGAGAGAAATGAAGCATTATTCGTGGGTAATATTTGTTTGAATGACAGTGGATTTCTCATCTTGAAACCATGGAGGCCAAAAGGAAGAAGCACAACATTTTTCAAGTTGAAGACAGAACTTAGAATCACAAATCCAATAGCCACTGAAAATGCCCTTCAGGAATGAAGGAGAAATCAGACATTCTCAGATGAAAGAAAACTTAAGAGAATTTACTGCCAGCCTAGAAGAAATGTGCTAATGCCAAGAAAACTACAAACTACCAAACTCACCTAGGATGATAGAGACAACTGAAATTAAAGTTATAAGTAAAAGGCTCTCAAAAAAGAAATCTTCATATGAAAATACTTTAAGGAGTATTAATACCAATTTTACATACTGTATCTCAGAAAGTAAAAGAAAGAACATTTCCCAGCTCATTGTATAAGGCTAGTATTACCCTGATACCAAAATCAGGAAAATGCAGTACAAAAAAGAAAGTTATAGACCACCATCTCTATAAATTTAGACACAAAATTTCTCAACAAAATTTTGTAAATCTAATACAGCATCATATATAAAAAATTATATACACCATGATGAAGTGGGATTTATTCCAGATATGCAAGGTTGGTTCGATATTCCAGAATCAATCAATGTAATTTACCATGTTAACCTGCTAAAGAATAAAAATGATTATATCATTTGACGCAGAAAAAAAGACTAACACAATCCTATGCCCATTCACAGTAAAAAAGTCTCAGCAGACTGGGAATGGTGGGGATTGGTGTGGAGAATCCTTAAGTTGAGAAAGAGCATCTATTTAAAAATCTAGGCTGGGCACAATAGCTCATGCCTGTAGTCCCAACACTTTGAGACGCTGAGATGGGCAGATTGCTTGAGCCCAGAAGTTCAAAACTAGCCTGGGCAACATGGTAAAACCCCGTCTCTTCAAAAAATACAAAAATCAGGCTGGGCACGGTGGCTCATGCTTGTAATCCCAACACTTTGGGAGGCTGAGGTGGGCAGATCAGTTGAGGTCTGGAGTTTCAGACCAGTCTGGCCAACACGGTGACACCTCACCTCTAACAAACAATACAAAAATTAGCCGGGCATGGTGGTGTGCACCTGTAGTCCCGGCTACTTGGAAGGCTGAGGTGGGTGGGAGAATTGCTTGAATCTGGGAGGTGGAGGTTGCAGTGAGCCGAGATCATGCCGCTGCTCTCCAGCCTGTGTGACAGAGTGAGACCCTGTCTCAAAACAAAACAAAATAAAATTAGTCAGACAGGGTGGTGTGCCTGTGGTCCCAGCTACTTGGGAGGCTGAGGCAGGAGGATCACCTGATCCTGGGAGTTCAGGGCTGCAGTGAGCCATAATTGTGCCACTGCACTCCAGTCTGGGTGACAGAGCAAGAAAGACCACACCTCAAAAAAAAAAAAAAAAAAAAAAAA
>NW_016820812.1:287054-318874 GCF_001698545.2 Rhinopithecus bieti | reverse complement strand
ACCCCGAATGGAAGGACTGGCTGATTGTCGTGGCAGAAGAACATAAATTGTGAAGATTTTGTGGACATTTATTAGTTACCCAAATTAACATTTTTATAATTTCTTACACCTGTCTTTACTGCAATCTCTGAACATAAATTGTGAAGATTTCATGGATACTTATCACTTCCCCAATCAATACCCTTGTGATTTCCTATGTCTGTCTTTACTTTAATCTCTTAATCCCATCATCTTCATAAGCTGAGGAGGATGTATGTTGCCTCAGGACCCTGTGATGATTGCATTAACTGCACAAATTGTTGGTAGATCATGTGTGTTTGAACAATATGAAATCTGGGCACCTTGAAAAAAGAACAGGATAACAGAAATCTTCAGGGAACAAGAGAGATAACCTTAAACTCTGACTGCTGGTGAGCCAGGCGGAACAGAGCCATATTTCTCTTCTTTCAAAAGCAATAGGAAAAGTATCGCTGAATTCTTTTCTCAGCAGGGAACATCCCTGAGAAAGAGAATGCGCCCCTGAGGGTAGGCCTATGAACGGCCCCTTGGGAGTGGCTGTCTTTTATGGTCGAAGCCAAAGGGATGAAATAAGCCCTGTCTCCTGTAGTGCTCCCAGGTTCATTAGGACAAGGAAATTCTCGCCTAATAAATTTTGGTCAGACAGGTTGTCTGCTCTCAAACCCTGTCTCCTGATAAGATGTTATCAATGACAATGCGTGCCCGAAACTTCATTAGCAATTTTAATTTCACCCCATCCTGTGGTCCTGTGATCTCGCCCTGCTTCCATTTGCTTTGTGATATTTTATTACCTTGTGAAGCATGTGATCTCTGTGACCCACACCCTATTTGTGCACTCCCTCCCCTTTTGAAAGTCGCTAATAAAAACTTGCTGGTTTTATGGCTTGGGGCATCACGGAACTTGCTGACATCTGATGTCTCCCCGGACACCCAGCTTTAAAATTTCTCTCTCGTACTCTTTCCCTTTATTTCTCAGACCAGCTGATGCTTAGGGAAATAGAAAAGAACCCACATTGAATATCGGGGATGGGGTTCCCTGATAGAGAAGGAATTCAGCCTCTAGACTGCCTTTGGACTCAGGCCTGAAACATCAGCCCTCCCCTGGGTCTCCAGCCTGCTGGTCTTTCTTATGGATTTCAGACTTTTCAGTTTCCACAAACGTATGAGCCAATTCTAAAATAAATCTCTCTCTCTCTTACACACATCCTATTGGTTCTGTTTCTCTAGCAGCCCTAGTACTTCAATGTCTTTTCAGATTTTTTTTTTTTTTTGAGACAGAGTCTTGCTCTGTCGCCAAGCTGGAGTGCAGTGGTGTGGTCTCAGCTCACTGCAACCTCCACCTCCCAGGTTCAAGCAATTTTCCTGCCTCAGCCTCCCGAGTAGCTGGGACTACAGGCACGTGCCACCACGCCCGGCTCTTTTTTGTATTTTTAGTAGAAATGGGGTTTCACTGTATTGGCCAGGACTGGATCTCTTGACATCATGATCTGCCCACCTTGGCCTCCCAAAGTGCTGGGATTACATGTGTGAGCCACTGCACCTGACCCTCAGATGTTTTTTGGCTATATGGATTTCCTCTTTTGTTAAGTACCTATTCCAGTCTTTTCCCTTTTTTCTTTTGAAATTTATTTTTTAATTAATTATTTTTTACTTCAAGCCACAGTATGAGCTTTTTTTTCTATTTGTTATATGTATCTTTTTTGTATAACTTGTAGACATTTAAAATATTCTATGTATGATCTCTATGCAGTGATACATTTTACAAATGTATTCCCTTGCAGCTTGCCTTTTCACTCTCCCAATGGTATCATTTAATAAATTAAAGTTCATAATTTTAATGTGGTCTAATTTGTCAATCTTTCCTTAAGTTAGTGCTTTTTGTATTCCTAACCCAGAAACATAAAGTTATTTTTCTATCTATATCACTTTCTAAAGGCTTTACTTTTTTTTTTTTTCTATCACAGCTAGCTCTATAATGCATCTGGAATTAATTTTCTATATGGCATGAAGTGGGGTCACGTTTCACCTTCTTCCCCATATGGATATCTAATTGTTCCAGTACAATTTATTGAAAAGAGCATTCTTGCCCCCCTTATTCTACATCTTTTTCATAAATCAAGTGTCTATATATTCATGATGTGTTTCTGGGGTCTCCATTCTGTTCCATTGGTTTTATTTTTCTATTCTTGGACTAATAACACACTGACTTCATTACTTTCAGCTTTATATGAAGCCTTGATATCCAATAGAATAAACTCTCCCACCTTGTTCATTTCTCTTTTTTAAAGAGTGCTTGACTCTGCTGGACAATTTGTACTTTCATATACATTTTAGAATATTTTCGAAACGTACGCACACACAGAAAATCTATTGGAATTTTTTGTTGGAATTGCATTAAATCTAGATCAATTTAAGGAAAATTGACATCTGTGTAATATTAAATTTTCCAAGCCACAGAGGTGATATCTCGTTGCATTTGTTTAGGTCTTTAATTTTCTCACTACTGACTTAACTTTCTGTCTGGAAGTCTCACACATTTCTTGTTAGATTCATTCCTATTTTCTTGATGCTATGTCAAAACCTTTCCTATTATACCTCTTAATCTCAAATTTTAATTAAATTTAATTCTTTTAAAAGATTAATGTACTTTTAATCTCAAATTTATTTTTTTGGTTGTTTACTGGTATATACAAATGCAATTGACTTTTAAAATATTGACTTCTGTATATCCAGCAACGTTGCTAAACACAGTTATTCATCTTTATCGTTTATCTGTATATTCTTTTGTATTTTCTACTTATACGAGCACAGCATTCATAGATAATAGTCGTTTCTTTCCCCTGCTCTCTTATTTATTGTTGCTTTACTGCACTGCCTAAGACCTCCAGGACAATGTTGAATAGGGACGCTGATAGACAACATCCTTGTCCTGATCCCTATTTCAAAAAGAAAACTTTCCACACATTTCACTCTTAAGTGTGATATTCACTAGAGATCTTCTTGTAGTTACCCTTTATTTGATTAGCATGTTCTATTTCTAGGTTGCTAAGAGTTTTAAAAATATATAATTAACAGATGTTAATTTTTTTTTTTTTTTTTTTGAGACGGAGTCTCACTCTGTTGCCCAGGCTGGAGTGTAGTGGCTTGATCTTGGCTCACTGCAACCTTTGCCTCTGGGTTCAACCAAGTCTCCTGCCTCAGCCTCCCGAGAAGCTGGGACTACAGGTGCCCACCACCACGCCTGGCTATTTTTTTTGTGTGTGTGTGGTATTTTTACTAGAGACAGGGTTTCACCATATTCGTCAGGTTGGTCTCGAACTCCAGACCTCAAATGATCTGCCTACCTCGCCCTCCCAAAGTGCTGGGTTTACAGGTGTGAGCCACCCTTCCCGGCCTGATGGCTGTTAAATTTTATCAAATGTTTTTTCTGCATGCACTGAGTCATTTATATTATATATTCTCCTTTATTCTGTTAATGTGGTGAATTACGTTTGTTTTGTAATGTTAAACAAATTTTGCATTGTTAGACTAAACGTAAATTACTGATGATACATTTTTATCTATAGCTGGATTCAGGTTGATTATAGGTAGTTTGGAGTTTCCACATCTACATTCGTGGATAATTTGCATGGAGAAAAACTAATTCGATAAGATACTTAGAAATTCTGTGTGATCTAATTTTCTAAGCACTCAGGCCATCACTTTTGTCTGTAAATGTAATTGCTGCAGCTGAATATTTTTGCTCTTTCTTGCTACATGATTTATTTACTTGCTTTTTAGGGTTTAATCATATCCTTGGCATTAAATATTAGGCTCAGTGTCTCTCCCAAAAGACATAACTTATAGTACCATGGGGACATTAAATTTAATCATCTTTGGCAATTATTTGATGCTATCCTGGAAAATTAGCTTAGGGCAGCTGCAAACATGTGGAGTCTTGAGTCTTTATCTACGTTATATTCGTGATAAAATGGGAGCTGAGACCCTACCACGCAACCTACTGACCTTCCCTGGGGTACCGTAACAATTCCTCCTGTACTGAGTCTCCATCACAGTAATTGAATTGCAGGGAGCGCACGTGAAGCCTCCAAAATCTACGCTTCAGTGTCTGCTCTTTTGAGACCATTCATATTTCTCTTTTAATTATTATAAAAAGTAAAATCAATCATTTTTTGGAGTGGGAACCTCTTGAGGCTGCTGTTCTATATTCCATAGACATCCCTATGGCTCCTGACAGCCTCCTCCTAAAAGAAGCCCATACCTTCACTTTTCATGTGGGTTGGAGATGGAATAAAGAAGTTGACATTTTTAGAGCAGGAGCAAGAGGTCCATCTCATAAATTATATACTTCTCTATCTAGACCATGAAAACACAGCTGAAGAGAGTTAATGAACCTGAAAAATGAGCATTGTATTTTCTCAGTCTTAGAAGAAATCCCATCTCTAGATTGATACAATGTTTCTCATTTCTGAACAGTTCACAGCCTTCTCTCTGTCTCCTTTCTAAGGAGTCTTTATGTTTACAACTGTTAAATGTGCTCTTCATGAATAAGATGGGGAAGAAAAAAAACAGTTTTAAAGTATCCAGAAGGCAAGAATTTCAAACAATGATATTTTTTAGTAGAGCTATCCTAGGAGACCATGGCGAGGAGGAGGCTGTATTTTCTCGCTGAGCTAATTACAGGAAGGTCCTGGAGTTGATGGAAAAGGGAGTTTACACTTCATCCTCTGCTGGGTCCTGCTGATGCAGGCTGCAGAGAGGGCAGCACGTTGAATTAAGAGAAGGCCAAGGGAGATGCCTTCTTTCTCTCTGTCTTGTCTTCCTTCCCACACTCGCCTCTTCTCTCCCTAGCACTATTTTGCTAAACATGCCCCTGGGAGGCATGTTAGGTGTATTTTTAGTGTGTATATTTTCTTTATAGCAGCCAATTATCTCAGTTCAGAGGCGTTTACGGCGAGCACTTCTCTGCTTGTCCTGTTCAGAGAAACCTTTCAAAGAGATGCCCCCTCGCCCCTCTGAAGAAGCTCCCCTTGGGTGTAACTGCACCGAGGAGCAGGCATGGCCAGGCTGATTTCAGAGGATGCTTCTCTTGGTATCCAAGGACAGAGGTGGGCCTGAGGCCCTCTTTCTTCTGAGTTAATAAGCACTATGGGATCTGATTCAATTGCTTTTCACATTTATTTCTATCAGTGTCGTTGGACTTTCATTATCCAAGGCCCTCACTTTGAAAAATTGCCTCCCTTATCTGTCAAGCTTTTATGAAACATGGGGATTTATGGAGTGTTTCAATAAAATCTTTGGATCATACTAGTGCAAAAATGTTGCCAGAAAAACATCATCAGAACTTCAGGTTTTCCCCTGTTTGGGGGGCTATTCTTCATTTGCTCAGAATAAACAACCAAACCAAGACTACAGGGCTGACCAACACATCTGGTCAGAGTAAATGCTTGTCTCCTCTGGGTTCTGTCAGCTGCTGGCTATGTCCACATCACCGTGTGCGTGTATTTGTGTGTGGAAGTGTGTGTTACACGTTTGAGCAGTCCTATTGGTGGCCACTAGCTTGACACGGTGTCTCTTGGGCCCGTTAAGATACTGTAAGTCTAAATTGAGATGTGCTGTGAATATAAAATACACACTGGATTTCAAAGATTAAGTATGAAAAAATTGTATAATCTCTCAATTGTTTGTATAATTGATTGCATGTTGGAATAATGTCATTTTTGGATATAATGGCCTAAATAAAACATATTCTTTGAATTAATTTTACCTGTTTCTTTTTACTTTTTAAAAAATTTTAAACAGGGTATTTCTCTGTCACCTGGGCTGGAGTGCAGTGGTGCAATCATAGTTCACTGCAGCCTCAAACTCCTGGGCTCAAGTAATCCTCCCACCTCAGCCTCCCAAATAGCTGGAATCACAGGTGCAAGCCACCACACCAGGATAATTTTTAAATTTGTGTGGAGATGGGGGTCTCACAAGGTTGCCCAGGCTGGTTTCGAACTCCTGGCCCAAGACCTGTCTCGGCCTCCCATAGTGCTGGGATTACAGGTGTGACACCATGTCCAGCCTTTTTTACTTTTTAATGTGATTACTAGAAAGTTTAAAATTACACATGTGGCTCATATTTCTACTGGACAGCTGGCACACCCACTGCCTAAAACCACAATTTTTACAGTCTGTGCATCTGTACTTTCTCTCCAGGCACCTAACACTTAACTGTAAATATCATGTTGGGTCCAGATGAATCCAGTATGGCTTCTTACCATACTAGAAAATGTTATTTAGACGTTCTTAAATGTTTTTAAAGTGACAAGAAAAGGATTATTATATAATTATTAAATAATTGCACCCACACTACAAAAGGGGACCATGTATAGTGTACTGCATATTTAGGAGATGTGTAATATATATAAACATCTCCTAAATTATATATACATAATTACAGCAGAGATGTGGCTTAGTTTTGGTATCAGCTTCCCATCCCTCCTCACTAAACATCTGATGATTTAGCCAGGTGGGAGTAAACACAGCTTCCTCTGCCCCAGTTTTCCTGTTATTGGTCTCTCCAGTGTCCACAGTTTTTACCCCAAACCATTCTGCTCTCTCATGCGTGCCTCCTTATATCCGAATTTTGGACACCAATCGCAGAGATCGCTCTCAGTCTATCTGTCTCACTCAGTGGAAGGATTCAAAATAGAACATCTTCAACAAATTTCTGTAACTATGCTTGCAACAGCATAGGCGCTAAGGAGGTTAACTCTGCCTACCCTGCTGTCTGCAGAAGGCTTTTGTACCTTTCTTGTCTGTTCTGAGTTGCTGTGTCACAAGAAGTCTCATATCTCATCCTGGCTTTTTTGTCTGTGTTTCACTGTGAAGCTTTCAGCCCCTGCCCCATGGTCCCAAACGGCTGATCAAAATGTTTAGCCAATAAAAACAGTTTTTTTCCTGGAAGGGAATTTCTCCACCTCCTTATACCCATTTTAGGGGCATCAAACCCCATACTCACATGCAAGCTGTATAGTCGTCCACAATGTGCAGAAGTATGCAGAATGTGTATTTTCAAAGTTTCTGGGGCCAAACCAATAGTTGGCATATCTAAGCCTTAGAAATAATAAACCAAGAGGGAGAGGGGTAGTTCTATGAAAGACTGTTTTATTTTGTTTTGTTTTCAAATTTCAAAAGAAAGAAAAGAACGAAAAAGAGCATTTGGCTGGCTAAGACAGCAACGTCTCTCTGCTTTTGTAATAATTGCTCAAGAAAATGTTTAGATTTTTCTAAATTCTTTTTTTTTTTTTTGAGACAGAGTCTCTCTCTGTCGCCCAGGCTGCAGTGCAGTGGCACGATCTCCGCTCACTGCAATCTCCACCTCCCAGACTCATGCCATTCTCCTACCTCAGCCTCCCCAGTAGCTGGGATACAGGTGCCTGCCACCATGCCTGGCTAATTTTTTGTATTTTTAGTAGAGACGGGGTTTCAGCGTGTTAGCCACAATGGTCTCAATCTCCTGACCTCGTGATCTCCCCGCCTCCGCCTGCCAAAGTGCTGGGATTACAGGTGTGAGCCACTGCACCCAGCCTAGCCCACACTACCTTCTAACAGATTATGCAGCCCCTTGCAAATAATTTGTGTTAACAAAAGTATCCAATAGGTAAATAACATAATGAAAGAAGGCATGTATATCCACTTCTTCACTGTTTCACTGTTCAACTGTATTCACTAACAGTAATCCCAGTTTTGAACAGTCATCTCTAGCGTTGGTTTTCTGATGCTCCAAGAATTTTCCAGTCATCCTAAGAAATACCAGAAAGTCCTTCAAATTTAAGCTGCATTCATTTCAATAAAAATAAATGCAGATGGTATAATTTATAGAAAGGGGGCATATTGCAACATTATGCCTATATATTAATAGTATAGGTGGCTATATCAGTTTCTTAAGCCGAGGTTCAGCATATTACATTTATACTTTTGGGAAATCACAATTTATATTTTTTGGCGTAAGTTTTGCCTCAACATCGTCTGATTTTCGAAAGCAGCCAACCAATTCTTAATCCTAAATGTCTCCTGCGGCAAATATGGTAAAAGGCAAACATTCCAAAAATTTATTTTAGAGGCATTTCAAAATATGAAATGCCTAGCGTCCTCGTAGTTTCTGCTGCACACGAGCAACAAAGTTGAGGAAGCCCAGCGCTTCCACAGGAGCGTCTGTGCTAGCAGGAGGCAGGTGGCAGGGAGTCCCTGGTTGCCAGTCCCACGTGTGAGGCTACCTGGAAAGACTTGCCTTTGTGCATTGTGCATTCGTTGTGCAGTCAGCTAGCGGCCCTGGAGATAAGTCCTGCCAGGTGTTTTCCTGGAGAAGAAGCAAATGGCTCTGGTGAAATGTTTGGTTTTCTGTTCATTCTAAGTCCTGGAAAGGGAACAGAAACTCGTTTGAGTTTCTCAGTCAGAAGTGCTGGTGGAGAGCATTCTGCGCTCCTCCTCTGCCGCTCGGGCCCCGCTGGCCTTGGGGCTCCGGGGACACGCCCTGGCCCTCTGGCATGTCCGGCCGCGCCTGGTTGCTCCGGGCTGGAGCCTGGGTGCCACCTCGTAGCGCTGACCGCGTTCACGGGGCCCATCCCACGCAGACGCTCAGACGCTGCCATCCTCGCGTTAGTGGCTGGATGGAGTGAGAGCGTCTGTGCAGAAGCGATGCGAGTTCCACGGCGCGTCCTCCTATGCCGCAGGATCAGCACAGGCCCGCTCGGGCTTCCGAGGGGCGGATCGGGACTCAGCCTGGGGCTGGGCTGTGAGGGCAGTCCCGGCCCCGCTCTTCTTCGTCCAGCTGCGGCTGCAGACCTCGGCTGGGGAGGGCGCAGGTGTCGGGGCCTCCTGGTAGGGAACGCAGGCAGGGCAGAGGCAGGGCGCGGTGCCCTCCTACAGTCGGCTCCGAACCGCAGGTCCATCGCGGCTTAGAACCCCCAGCTTCTCCAGCCTTGGCTCAGAGCCTTCCAGGGTTACCCATCGCATTCAGCATGCATCTTGACCTACAGGCCCTAATAACCTGCCCCCTCCACAGACTTCCAGGCTGCATTTTCTCATCCTGACCTTTCCGCCCCACACCCAGCCAGGGTGCGCTCTCCAGGCTGGTGCTCTCTGCAACCCCTGCCTGGGACGTTAATCCCCAGGGCACTACTGGGTCTCCTCAGTGTCTGCACAAACATCATCTCAGGAGGATGTCCCTGGCCACCTCTGTAAAATAGATGGTCCCCACCAACCCTGAAACCCACCATTCTCCCTGCTTTTGCCTGGCTTTATTTTCTCCCGTGCCCCTTATCCTCACCTGGCAGTATCGGTGTCTGTTTGTTCATCTCCCATCTTCATGTGTAAGATCCAGGAGTGCCGGGATTTTGTCTGTCATGTGTCCTGCTGGATCCCAGTGCACTGCGCAGTGCCTGGCACATAATAGATGCTAAGTTTTTTTTTTTTTTTTTTTTTTTTTTTTTGAGATGGAGTCTCGCTCTGTCGCCCAGGCTGGAGTGCAGTGGCCGGATCTCAGCTCACTGCAAGCTCCGCCTCCCGGGTTTACGCCATTCTCCTGCCTCAGCCTCCCGAGTAGCTGGGACTACAGGCGCCCACCACCTCGCCCGGCTAGTTTTTTTGCATTTTTTTAGTAGAGACGGGGTTTCACCGTGTTAGCCAGGATGGTCTCGATCTTCTGACCTCGTGATCCGCCCGTCTCGGCCTCCCAAAGTGCTGGGATTACAGGCTTGAGCCACCGCGCCCGGCCTAAGTCTGTCTTAATTATATTTAAAAAAAAATTTATTTTTCGAGACAGAGTCTCGCTCTGTCACCCAGCTGCTCTCGGCTCACTGCAATCTCTGGATCCGGGGTTCAAGTGATTCTCCTGCTTCAGCCTCCTGAGTAACTGGGATTACAGGCGCCCGCCACCACGCCCGGCTAATTTTTGTATTTTTAGTAGAGACGGGGTTTCACCATATTGGCCAGGCTAGTCTCGAACTCCTGACCTCAAGTGATCCTCCTGACTTGGCCTCCCAAAGTGCTGGGATTACAGGTGTGAGCCACCCAGCCCAACCTGTCTTAATTAAATAACAACTGTGGAATGGGAGAATCCTTGGGAAAGCAGGGCTGTATTGGTCAAGGCTATTTATTACTAGAGGAAATTCTCACATTAACCCCTAGATTCCCGAAGACATTTCTCTGTGTTTGTCCTTAAATCAACTATCATTGCATGTCAGAGCTTGCCTCAGATGGGCATGGGGCGTCCCTTCCCCTGCTGAGTCTCCTCACCCGCCTCTTCTCCTGGTTCAAACCTCACTCCAGCAGAACCCCGCCAGGGTGAAGTCTTTCTCCAGAAGGTGAGGGTGCTGTGGTCCATCTTTGCTGTGAGTGGACCCAAATACCCTCCAGGTATTGGATCTCCAAGCCTCAGGCTGGTGCACCTCGTCCTTCCACACAAATCCCCGCCAGCAACATCTGCACTTCCAAGGTTTGTTATGTTCAGACTCCGCTGCCCAACAGAGGGTGTGAGAGGCCGAAACACTGGGGCAAGAGACAAAAATGACATTTTGCCAAAGCAGGAGCATGCAGGACAGTTCTCCCTTTTTCTTGCTTGTAGTTCTCACAAATACCTGAAATGTGCCAGGCCTGCAGCATCCTGAAAGAGGAATGGCCTGGACAGCTGAGGTTCTGCTCCAGTGCACCATAGAAACAGGATGTCCAGCATATCATGTTCCCCTGGGGTGTAAAGGCAGGGCGGGCTGCTTTTCAGGGATCCTCAGCTGGAGTGCAAGTGGAGCCCTTTCAGACCAGACTCTCTGCTCCAGCAGCTTTCCTGAGCCTTGGGAGACTGGAGACTGGCTGGTGATGAGTCCTAGGCTTTGTTGTCCCTGACTGCTTATCTGTAAGTAATAAACCTGCTTCATCTCACTTCCTGCATGTGAGTGTGCTCTGTCCCACCGGAATCAGACAGGTTGGCAACCAGTGCTCAACGAACCTGCTTCCTAGGCTGCTGCTCCATAAACAGAGGTAAGGACTCCATTCGTCAGGGGCGTGAGCCATTTCTCCGGCTTGAAGTCTGAAAAACATGTCCCTCCCTCATCCCCCCATCAAGTCTCCTTTCTGAGCATCATCCATCTGCCTGGCACTGGCTCACAGGCCCCACCACCCCACTGCCAGCGCAGTCCAGAGGGCACCAGGGACATTGTCTTTCCAGGTTCTGGGGCCAGTTCAAGGGAATCCCATCATCGTCAAGAGACCAGGTGCTGCATCTTTCAGGGTTATGGGGCCGAGGCGGAGGCCACTGTACTACCTGGGCAGCTCTGCAAGGCGTGTTCATGGTGTGGGGTCTCAGCATGCCCAGCCTGGCACATCCATCTGTGTGCCGTGCTCCAAGTCAGTCCCTGCTCCCATCACAGTCTGGGGCAAGAGGCAGGGTTGCCGGGGTAAAAACCCCTTCCCTCGTTAACAGACTTCCCTGGAGCCCCTACTCTTCACAGAGACAATCTGGCATCAGACATGGTCTATACAAGTGGAGCTTCAAAAGGAAAGAGGTGCCCATCCCTGCTCTCCCCAGGGCATCCTAGGCTCCTATACAGATTTGCCCGCTCCTTGATAACATCTTTGTTTTTTTAAATTGGAGTATAATTTACATAAAATAAGACACACAGATCTTAAAAGTTCAGTGAGTTGGCTGGGCACGGTGGCTTACGCCTGTAATCCCAGCGCTTTGGGAGTCTGAGGTGGGCAGATCACGAGGTCAAGAGATTGAGACCATCCTAGCCAACATGGTGAAGTCCACTCTAAAAATACAAATATTAGCTGGGTGTGGTGGCACGCACTTGTAGTCCCAGTTCTTTGGGAGGCTGAGGCAGGGGAATTGCTTGAATCAGGAAGGTGGAGGTTGCAGTGAGCCAAGATTGAGCCATTGCACTCCAGCCTGGAGACAGAGTGAGACTCCGTCTCAAAAAAAAAAAAAAAAAAGGAGTTTGGTGAGCCAAATTTGGACAATACATACACCTGTGTCACCCCCACGCCAGTCAAGACATGGAGTGTTCCCGTCACCAGTATGTTCTCTCGTCCCTTCCCTGCCCTGGGCCCCTCTCCAGTTTCTATCACCATAGCTTAGTTTAGCCTATTGTAGAAGTCATGCACATGGGACAGGCAACAGGTTCTCTCGAGATTTCCATGTTGCTGTGTGTCTCAGCAGTCCTTTTTATTGCTAAGTAGGATTCACTGGCATGTACATATCCTTTTTTTTTTTTCCATTCACCGGTTGATGAAGGTCTGGACTCTTTCCAGTTTATTGCGCTTGTGAATAAAGCTGCTATGAACCTTCTTGTATTCTCCTCTGAGTAGGCATGTGGTAGCATTTCTTGATAGTTTTAACTTGCATTTTCATGATGACTAATGATATTAGCACCTTTTCATGTGCTTATTAGCCATTCATATGTATTCTTTTCTGAAGTGTCTGTTCAAATCTTGTGTCCCTTTTAAAGAATTGGGTTGCTTGTTTTACTATTGTTAAAATGAGGGCACTTCTTGGTCAGCTACATGTATCGTTAATAGTCTCTTCCAGTATATTCCAGTATATGCCTTGCCTTTTCTTTCTTTTTTTTTTTTCTTGAGACGGAGTCTCACTCTGTCACCTAGGCTGGAGTGCAGTAGTACAAACTCTGCTCACTGCAACTTCCACCTCCCGGATTCAAGCGATTCTTCTGCCTCAGCCTCTCGAGTAGCGGGACTACAGGTGCGTACCACTATGCCCGGCTAATTTTGTGTGTGTGTGTGTGTGTGCTTTAGTAGAGACGGAGTTTTACCATATTGGCCAGGCTGGTCTCGAACTCCTGACCTAGTGATCCGCCCACCTTGGCCACCCAAAGTGCTGGGATTACAGACGTGAGCCACCGTGCCCAGCCGCCTTTTCATTTTCTTACAAGTATTCCTGGTATCTGTCATAATGTCTTTTCAGGAATCCTTGTGACAGTTCTAGCATTTTTTTGTTTGTTTTGAGATGGAGTCTCACTCTGTCACCCAGGCTGGAGTTCAGTGGCGCGATCTTGGCTCACTGCAACCTCTGCCTCCTGAGTTCAAGCAATTCTCTGCCTCAGCCTCCTGAGTAGCTGGGATTACAGGCACCCACCACCACGCCCAGCTAATTTTCGTATTTTTAGTAGAGACAGGGTTTCACCATCTTGGCCAGGCTGGTCTTGAACTCCTGATCTCATGAGCCACCCGCCTCAGCCTCCCAAAGTGCTGGGATTACAGGCGTGAGCCACTGAGCCCAGCCAACAGCTCTAGTATTATCTGTTATGATTATTTTGATGTTGCTCAGAATTTACTCAATGGCCGCTCCTTAAAACAGGGGCTTTGGGTTCTATCCTTTTTTTAGGGGGTGGGGGCAGACAGGATCTTACCCTGGGTCTTGTTCTCTTCACCTAGGCTGGAATGCAGTGATGCAATGTCATAGCTCACTGTGATCTTGAACTCCTGGGCCTAAGCAATCCTCCTGCCTTAGCCTGTGGAGTAACTAGGTTGAGAGATGCAGGCCACCATGCTTGGCTAACTTTTTTTTATTTTTTTTTTGTAGAGACGGGAGTCTCATTATGCTGCTTAGACTAGATTCGAAGTCCTGGCATTAAGTGATCCTCCCGTTTTGGCTTCCCAAAGTGCTGGGATTACAGGTGTGAACTACCGCACCTGGCCAGTTTATAGTCTTTAGATCTCTTCTTCCCACCCTATGGGCAGAACTCAAAGCATTCCCCTGATTGACAGCATTTGTTGATTGATGGATTAGCTCTTCTACTAACTCTGCAGCCAAATTAACAGATCTTTCCTCTGTTTCCTATTGGATTATAAGCTAGCTGTCTGAGGATTTAGGATTAAGTACAGTCTTCTAAAGATAATTGGTTCTTAGAAGTTGATGTAAGTTCTTTTGGTAAGTTCTTTGATGTAAGCCCCATAAGAGTGAAGGTGTGGTTCAACACTGGTATCCTGCACTCTGTCTGTGCTGAGCACAGTGCCTGACACACAGTAGGTACCTGTTAGATACCTTGGAGGCACTGAGTGAATATGCTGTAGAAGCAGTGGTACATGGTCCTCCCAAGACCAAAGTGAAGGCTCACAGTCAAGCTGTAACATGGTTAACAGAGTTCAATATTCTTGAAGTTACTGGTAGGAGGGAAGTGCCTGGAAGAGAGAGAAAATTGCTATGTTCCTGTTTTTCAGTCTCTTGGGTTTAATCTATCTCTCCTCTTTGATTAGAAATCAAGCATTTCCTCATGTGTCTTTGATATTACCCAGTTATCTTTTGAAATGAGTTTTTGAATACCTAGGGTTTCTGGGGTTTTAGGCAAGAAATTTGCAGATGTTCATTTCTGATCCTGCAGTACTCACTTGAGAATGTCATTATGCATAATAAGATCTAATTAGTCCTCTTAAATCAATCTTCAGTGTCCTCCATAAATCCACAGCTTTCATACTTTAAACTGAAGCCATTTATTTTTCAAGAAAGGGGTCAGAATGTTTATTAAGTTGATCTATGGTCTGTATGAATTATGTAAAGAGAAACTGGATTTTCATATTTCCAGTGATGTAAATGACAATGTGATATCTCAAATTATTTCCAATGGGTCTTAGTGACAGATGACAGTTCTGTCCTTGACTCTGACATTTACAGCAGGTAGGATAATTGCCATCTAATAAATATGATGTACCTGAGAGCAGCGAGCAGCTTGCAGAGTTGAAAAGCAAAGCCATCTTCAGATTTCTGTGGTGTCTCTCTGTCTCTCTCATGGAACTCTGTGGAGAGTCACTTCCAGTGGTGGAGCTTGGGCCATTCGTGGCCAGTAAACCGTGGAAGGAGTAGAGATAACACCAAACCTTGGTCTTTCTGAGCCTCCGGTTAGCTGTGTTCCCTTTCTAAGTAGAATGCATCTGACGGTGGGCAGAGGCGCAGGCTGAGGGGCCTGGCTCTGCAGGATGAGCAAAACACCTCACCTCCTCCTTCGCTCCGCCCCGGGCCAAAGAAGAGACACCTGCCTCACTGAGTGCCAGCTTGCGGTGGTTACTCATCTCTGTGTGTTCTCTCCTGCCTGGGTCTGCCTGGCTGGCTCCTGGTTTGGCCCCAGCATGGTTCCACTTTTAACCAGGAGGGAGATGATAACGATCAGCTCAGTAGTTGCTCATTATGCTGATTAAGCGCTTCTGTGACAAGGAGGGGCCTTTGCAGCTGCGGAGGGGCAGGAGAAGAATCTATCCCGCCCACATTTACAGTTTTCAGGTCCCACAGGAACAGCGGTCACTGGGGGTTGCCACAGCTCACCTGTGTGCTGGCGGTGGAGGCCACGAGGTCCATCCTGCCGGTGATGCCCGTGGGCTCGCACTGTCCCTGGCAGGTGGGGGCAGTCTCAGAAAACCCCATCTGCATGCAGGTTGAGCAGCTTTCTGCTCCAGCCCCTTTTCTTTCTGTGTGACAAATGACCCCAATTATCCTCAGGTCGATCATTTAGCTGCAGTGTGGAGAGGGTACTGACTTCCCGGCCAGCTACGGCCGGACTGGAGGCATCTAATGGGACTAGGGTTTTAAAAGCCCCACATTCTTATTATAGCTTCTGCAAAGATCCCTGGCTGCCAGGCCCTGTCGCAGCGCCGTGAGCTTACCCCTAAAACGATGCGGGCAGCCCTTAGGAAAAGGCTGTCAGCTCTCCTTCCTGAGATATTTATAGGCTCCTTGACTGCAAAGAGGAGATTATGCAGTGGCCTGAGGGATTTGCATAAATGTGGCGCCTGCTTAAACATTTAGTCCCAAGCTCCTCCAAGGCCTCACCTCCCCATTTTTGTGATGCAGTTCATTAAACAATGACAATTCTGCTGCTACTGTGCAGCTGACTTGTCAGAAAGGAAACGTCCTGTAAGGAGTTGGGAG
The DNA here is from genome assembly GCF_001698545.2 of Rhinopithecus bieti. NCBI lineage: Eukaryota > Metazoa > Chordata > Mammalia > Primates > Cercopithecidae > Rhinopithecus > Rhinopithecus bieti. The sequence goes on along the minus strand of NW_016820812.1, from coordinate 302,937 downwards.
CAACCATTTTTACAGACTGGAAATTATGATAAACAGGCCTCTGAAGTCAGAACAGTGGAACTGATTGCGATGCTGAGAGGAGAGGGGCAGAGAGTAGAGTTGGTCTCCAAGGCAGGGCTCTGGGAGGCAGAAGGGGAACCCCACAGGAGGCTAATGGGGGCAGTGAGTTGGGGAGGGAGCCTTGGAAAGCAGGATCTTGTGTGGGGTCCCTTTTGCCTCTGCCGATAGCACAGTTCACATGGATAGTGGGGAGGCAGAAGCCACTCACACACGTGAAGGGGAGGGGAGACAGGACACAGTGGCCTGTGCACAGCCAGAGATATGGGGCATAGTGGCAGACCGAGAGGAGATGGACAGCTGGGATAGACCGACCTGCCACCTCCCGGCCTTATCATTCCAAAGCGGGTGTGGGGGAAGGGGAGTTGGGGACCCTCCTCCACAGCTTGGACCTGCTGACGGGTCCAGTCAGGGTGTAGTTCAGGAAACAGAGGCCCCTCTACTGTGCCAGGGAACCAGGAGCCCATGACATCACGGGGTGGCCGAGAGAACAGCAACCTAGGCATCCACCTAAACTCTCAGTGTCAGGGTCACACAGCATGGCCGTTGTCCAGGGCAGGGAGCAACTGCACTCCTGCCAACTCCAGCCACCACCGCCTCTCCTCTGGCACTGTGGCACTGTGCCAGCCCCGGGACAGGGGCCTCTGCCCATGGAGCTACCACTCCTACAGAAGGTAGGCTGACCTGAGCTACACTTGGAGCGCTAAACACGGCAGAGCCTGGGATGCAGTCAGGCCCCATGCCCTGCAGTGTAGGGGAGGGGTTTTGGTGGGTGGGGGGGATGCGGCAGACAAGAGCCACTGTGCCCGAGAGGGTAATGGGGTGGGTAGCATTCTGCTGCCTCACAGGCCTGAGAGTGGTGGTCGTATCCTAGCCCTGGCTGTTAGGACTGGCCAGGGCCCCCTGACTTCCCAGATTCTCCTTCCCAGACCTGCTCCTTGACCTCTAGAATACCCTCAGCTCACAAGAACCTGACTTCCAACCTGGACTCAGACATTTTGATAATGTGTCTTTTTGAGGCATGTGGAGTGAATCCTTAGGATACTTTGCAGTTACAGCTGATTGAAAATGGAGAATTTTGCAGTGAGCCAAGATCACGCCACTGCACTCCAGCCTGGGCGACAGAGCAAGACTCTGTCTCAAAAATAAATAAATATATAAAAATAAAATGGAGAATTTAATAATACACATACTTAGAAACTGAAAGTGCAGAAACATAAAGAACTGAGCTGTTGGTAACTGAATACACGTGTCTCCTGGACTCAATCTCCTAGAGTCCTTTGTCTGCTCCAGGTTGGGCTGGTTACATGTTGCATGAATGTGCCTTTGGAACAAGCAAAAAACAGAACTGAATGTTGATAGAACTTCCATGGCCACACCCAGGTCCCTCATTTTACTAAACTGGGGAGGGGAGAGAATCAGGACCCTCATACTTGCCTTTTCCCTCCACTTCCCACCCTTGCTTTTGTCTCCCTATAGCCTTTTAAGAACCTTGTGAATAGATAATACTCAATTTTCTAAATTATGAAGATCTAGTAAAGTTAGCTTTGGTGCTGAAAACCACTGCAATTAAACTCCTTTCTTGCGTCAAGATGGCTCTCCCGAGGCAGCTTCACTGAGTAGGTGTGTGGAGGCCAAGGGCCGGACACCAGCTCCAGGATGATCCCTTTGCCACCCTAGGCCTCAGTTTCCCATGTGTCTATAGATGATGGTTTTCCTGTCGGGTCTTTAACCAACTTCTCACGTTTTGTGATTTTCTCTGAGATTATAATTTATTTATATATGTCATATATATGTTATATATATGACATATATATGTCTTCATAGTTAACTTACATGCTCATTATAGAAAATTTAGAAAAAGTTAAAAAAAATTAGGAGATTACTCATAGTCCAGCACCCTAAAGAAGCAGGTATTAATATTTTTAGATTAGAGGACATCCTTCTAGTAAGCTCTTCAAACTTCCTCTATTTCTATAAAGAACTAGGTATGAAGAAACCTATTTGTCCTCTGCTTGAATAATAGTGGTTTCATATATATACAAATGTACACACACATACATATATATATACACACACGCACTTTGTTTCAGAGCAGACTTTGTGACAGTCATTTCTAACCATCAAGCCCTCGCAGACATCCTGAAGCCTGCACGCCCCCGTGTTCTCCTGGGGTGCTGTTGTTGTTTTGCTGTCTTTGCAGAGATGGAAGACTCAGCAGCCCTCTAAGCTGTTGCCTTGGAACCAAAATCCAAGGGAAGGAGGAGGAAAAGCGGAGCACTGTCAGTTACCATCACATGCTCTGCCTGATTGGGGTCTTATTAGTTCTTTTGTGTTTCTAAAATTTCCTTGGAGCTCTAGGTTGGTGCTGAGATTCTATTTGCTTTAGGACAGTGAAAGCAGAGAACCAGAGCTAGTGATCTTAGAGACTGCCATCTGGATGAGGACGCTGAGCCTACCGAGTGGGGGCCCGGGTCCAGGTCTTAGGAATCCAGCCTAGACTCCCTCAGTCAGCCCTCTGAGGTTTGCACAGCACTGCCTTGCCACTGGGCTGACGGTGAGGCCAGCCTTGAGTTAGGCTTTCTAGGATGCTGGTATTTCCCCTAAAGGACCAGCGGATACCCTTGGTGTCCTCTATTAATAGAAGGTGTATAGGATGTAAAGTTTGTAGGTCAGGGAAGGCTGTCCTTCCCAGCCACTTGCTGTTGTCCAAGGAAAACCCTGGGAGCTGTGCAGTGTTAGTTGATTCTTGGTGAGAGTGTGTGTACTTATGCACACAAACACCTAGGCACACAGATTCCCAAGCTTAGGCTGAATGCCCTCTTGAAGCAACATTTCTGGGAAATTTTAGGTAAGTTTGTAAAAATATATGCTAAGGGAAAGCCAAGAGGCTCGTTCAGCACAGGGATGGTTTCCTTGACATCATTTGTCATCGCTGATTTTCCTTCCTTTGGGGTCATCTTGCTCATCTCTATTGGGTCTGTGTGTGCTTGTCTGGTGGGTTTGCAAGCAGCCTGTGTGCATGGCAAGCCCTCAGGGCCCCTGGACGTGGAAGGCTTCAGGGAAGGAACAGGGAGGCACTCAGATTTCCTACTGGCCTACCCATTGAAACCATTCATCATGCACACTCACTATATTTCAAACACTAGTTGATATTGTTGTGGCTAATAAATGCAATAATATGTGCAATAATTGAAAAATATTCCTCAGTTCATAGTAGCTTTGGATGTTGTGGATTTTCTACAAAATATGATGGGAGAGTGTACAATTCTGGACATTAAAAAGTAGTCAATCCATATTATCAAAACGTGGGGCACTGACCTCACTTTCAAGCCTTGCATTTAAGGTCTGGTGGGCCCGTGGACTTGTTTTCCTTTGGTTGATTCAACAGAAGTGATGCCCCTCCGGTGTGGGATCAGACTGGAGCCACGCATGCATTCCCAACAGTGGGGGTCAGCTGGCCGTGTGCCTGTCAGGGTGGATGTCTTGTCCCTGAGACTACCCCTCCCTCATTAGGGTCCCAAATGTCCAGTCCTCCTGTCATCCTCACAGACCCTCCAGCCCCGAGAGTCTGGTTTCCTGGCTTGTAGGGCAGGGAGGCAGAATGGCTGGGCAGGGCTGGGCAGGCATCTTGCCCCTTCTCAACCCGTTTCTCTCCCTCTCCCAGAGGGACAAGCACAGCCTTTCACTCACAGAGCTTGCTTTGGACAAAAGTTATCAGGCAAGGAAAATATATTTTCAGATCTCGTTCTCCACCCTGACTTCCCTCCTCTGAGACTCCAAGGTGCAGGCGAGATAAGGAAACATGTTACTCTTCCTACCAGTCAGAGACACAGCCTTAAGCCAAGGGCAGTCATTTGTAATAGCTGAATTTCCTGCATCAGCAACAGAGGGAGTAAAGGCTGGAATGGATGTGTCTGAGAAAGAGACACACCCTGGGCCCCTTCAACCAGACCGCATTGTAGGGGTCTCTTCCACCTGGTAAAGTGCATGATCTTGTGTGTATAGCCGGGTGGATTTTTCCGTGTGCATGCACCTGAGTCATCACCACTCAGATCAAGACAGATTTTCACACCCGGGAAAGTCCCCTGATGCCACCTCCTGTCCCCAAAGCCCCATTCAGGTGGATGCATTTTTCCCATTTACAGATGAGGGGGCCAAAGCTTGGAGAAGGCAGGACAGCAGGCCTCACACCTCCTCCCCAGCAGCGAATCCTCATGGACAGTGCCCTCTCCCGTGAGACAGAGCATAGTGCAAGACTGCTCTGGAGTCCTGAGGAAGAAAAATCCATTTGCTTTTGATCCCAGGGATACTAGGATGGGGTGGGGTGCTGGGATGGTGAGGGGTGGAGGGACGTTTGGGGGCCCTAGGAGGGGGTGGAGGTGAAGGGGCTGGCAGGCTGTTGCCTCTGCCTGCCTCAGGGCGACCACCTGTGCAGACAGAACTGGTGCCAACTGCAGGCAGCCCACCCACCCACGCTGCCCCTGTGCCAGAAGAGCCAGGGCCCATGGCCTCAGGACAGGAGGCACCTCCTTGATGTCTCCTTTCTCCTTTCTTGGCAGCACCTTCCTCCCCTTGTCCACCTGCTGGAGTGTGCGCCCCCCACCCCCATGCCAACCTGAGACCCTTCCATGCCGTTCCCCTAGGGCTGCGCAGCCACATCCTTCCCCTCTGGCTTGTGCCTGTTGGGTCCCTGGGCTCTGAGTGAGACCTGGAGGTCTTCCAACTATGCTTGTATATCCCCGGGGGCTGGGAAGACGCTGGAGAGCCACCCACTCCTGGGGCTTTTGATCTTGCTTCAAATTACGGTGGAACCTTTGAGCATTTCCTGCTCCCTCCCTCACAGAATGCCCTGTGCCTGCGTTTTCTTTTCTTTCCTTCAGGAGCCCTGGGAGATCTCGACACAGTGGGGTCCACACCAGCAGCACCCGGCTTTGCTGTGGTCTTTCCTTCAGCAGGCATGCAGCTTCAGAAACGAGTGCATGGAGGATGAATGCAGCAGAGGCCCCCGCGTGGCAGCAAGTCTGCCAGAAACACCTGCCGTCTGCTGCCCCGCATGCGCGAAGGGGAACAGTCCCGGGGTTTCTTGCTCAATGGCTATAGAACTGGCATTAGAACAAACAGCTTGAACTTCCCTGAAGGCACCTGGGTACACACACACAGGCACATACAAGAGATACAGATACCCATGCATGTGCACTACAAATTCCCAACGGATTTTCTTCCTTAAATGGAGGTGTAATTTCTGACAAATCATTATCTAGTTAGTGGCTTGAGTTAGGGCAGCCTGGCCAAAAGGGGTAATTGCGAGTAATAGAAAAAAAAAATGTAGTGTCTTTTACAAGGAGATATTTTTCCCCTTCCCACAATACTAAATTGTGACTTTGGTTTAGAGATTCGGCAATAATTGGTAAGTGTAATTCTTTTGGGCTTATTCTCATGATTGTTGCTTCATGGCTATAAAATGGCTGCCACAGTTCCAGCCATCGTGTCCGTTTCATGTGAGTGGGTTGGATTCTAGGCGTGCTGCACTGAGCTTATACGAGAAGAGATATTTTGAGTTCTAAAGTGTCAAGCACTGTGTTTATTGGCTGCATCTTTTTTAATCCTATGATAACTCTGTGAGGTATATATTAATGTTATTCCCATTTTAGACATGAGGAGACTGAGTCTTAGAACTGGTAAATGGCAGAGCTTGGATTTGTACCCAGTTCTCTCAATGCAAAGTCTTTACCTTTAGATGTGACCTGAACCTTCACACAGTAGGGTGTGAAATGTGCTGTAAGGGAAATGCAGAGAAAGTGCTATGGAAATTCTTTAAAAAGTGAAAGATTTCTTCTGTTTAAAAAGTGGATTTTAAACAGATGCATCGAGCCGAATGAAACTAATATTCTTTTCTGAGTACAACCTTCTAGTGTGTTAGACATCCCTGTGGGTTGTATTTGATGGGTAAATGCACCCACAGAACTAAGGTTATTGAAATGGGGGCCTCTGTTGATGTGCCTGGGGCTCCGTATTGATTTAGTCCTGTTTGACACTTTTAATCAATAGTTTTAGAAAGACATAGACAAAATGCTTTAGAAGTTATGGAAAGCACAAATCTGGGAGGGATAGCCCATGAGCTGGATATTGAAATAAAAATTTCACAAGATTTTGGCAGGCAGGAGCCTTGGGGTTTAAATAAATAAAATGGAATATCATAGGGATTCATTTAATGTCTAACACTTAGACTTGAAAAATGAACTTGAGACTTGGGTTCAGGAGTCCTGGCTTCTCATTAAGCCTCATGGAAAGGCATAGCTGAGCACAAAGCAAACTAGCAAATACTGTTGGCCCAGCTTCCAACAAAGCCAACATTAGGAGGCATTCTAGTTGAAGACTATATTCTTTGTCATGTGTGTTCTCTGAAGTCCCTGGTCCTGTAGCTCGTGGTCAGCTAGATGTTTGACTGAGATTTCCACAAATGCTGTATTTAAGTCATCAGTGCTTTTTTTTTTTTTTTTTTTTTTCCTTGCTCGCTGTAAATCTTTGACTATTTCCCAGAGTTCCACAAAGTTGATTCTGAAGGCTTTTGCTCATCTTTGTGTGCGTGTTTCTGTGGAGGACAGGTCCTTGGGCTGCAGCATCCTGTGTAGAATGGAGGAATCAGCCCTCATTCAGCCCAGCCAGGACATTTCTGCTGGATCACATGCAGCCCCAAGTGCCTGGGACTAACTGGAGGACAGCAGACTGGCAAAGGGTCAGAAACTGTGGCACTCAGCCTGGAAAGAGGAGGTCCAGTGGAGAGGGGTAGTGTAGTGGCTGTTTAAAGATGGTGATGCTCTGGCCGGACGCGGTGGCTCAAGCCTGTAATCCCAGCACTTTGGGAGGCCGAGACGGGCGGATCACGAGGTCAGGCGATCGAGACCATCCTGGCTAACACAGTGAAACCCCGTCTCTACTAAAAAAATACAAAAAAACTGGCCGGGCGAGGTGGCGGGCGCCTGTAGTCCCAGCTACTCGGGAGGCTGAGGCAGGAGAATGGCATAAACCCGGGAGGCGGGGCTTGCAGTGAGCTGAGATCACGCCACTGCACTCCAGCCTGGGCGACAGAGCGAGACTCCGTCTCAAAAAAAAAAAAAAAAAAAAAAGATGGTGATGCTCTGACACCTGAGAGCTCCAAAGAGAGGAATTTCAGAGATTTCTAATGGGTCCATGTAGGAAACCTTGGTGCAAAGAGGAAGAGACAGTGTTAGTGCGTGTTGTTTTCAGGCTGGCTTGAGTATTAGTCATCTTGTTTTTCTCAATGCTTCCAGCAATCCTACCAGCGGAGTGCACAAAGTTTTTGTATTATAGGCCCTTCTAAGATTCTATTTTCGCTCAGCTTTTGTGATTTTTTTTTGTTGTTTGTGTGGCTGAGTGCTGTGTTCTCACTGTAACCTCTGCCCCCGGGTTTTGATTTCTGGTTTCTCCGAGTAGCTGGGATTATAGGCCATGGGCCACCATGCCCGGCTAATTTTGTGTGTGTGTGTGTACTACATACATAATATATATATATAATATATATATTATATATTTTTTTTTTTTTTTTTTTTTTTTTTCCCCGAGATGGTAGTATCGCTCTATCCCCAGGCTGGAGTGCAGTGACGCGATCTTAGCTCACTGCAACCTCCGTCTCCTGGGTTCAAGCAATTCTCCTGCCTCAACCTCCTAAGTAGCTAGGATTACAGGCGTTTGCCACCATACCTGGCTAATTTTTGTATTTTTAGTAGAGATGGGTTTCACTATGTTGGCCAGGCTGGTCTTGAACTCCTGACTTTGTGATCTGCTTGCCTCGGCCTCCGAAAGTGCTGGAATTATAGGTGTGAGCCACTGTGCTGGCCTTGGATTCTTTTTTTATAAAGGCATGCCTTCTCCATCCACACCTTGCCACGCAAACAGCGCTAACTGTTCCTGCACCAACTTGTCCCTTACCACACTCAGCAGTGTTGTGGGGGGTGCCCTCTAAACCCAAATAGGAGTGAGGCTCCCTCCTACCGAAAGAAAGGCAGTTGGTTCCTGCTGCCCATAGGTCAATTCCGATTCCATTTGCAACTGGCCCCAGCTGCCTTTCTAGACCCAGGTCTCTTGTGTCTGTCCCCTCCCGCATTGTCATTCAGTCCCCTGGGGAAGTAATCATGTTGCATGTGGCAGATGGCTTCATTGGGGAATGGTGGGGCAGGGGCAATAGGAGGCTATGCCCAGGATTGCCTGAGTTACAGGAGGAGATTATGTCAGAGCTGAGCGGTAAAGGAAGGAGGGGCCCCAGGGACAAAGGGAGAAGAGCAGCCCCAAAGGTTCTGAGAACTCCCCATGAGTAAGACTTCTCTGAGGCCAAGAGGGACAAGGGTGCTCTGACAACAATATTATTTCCTTTCAACACGTTGATACTCCATTTTCTCTAAAGCGCACAAGATGCAGACAGAAAACCTAATGTTTTATCCTATGGCATAGCCTTTGAATTTCTCAGCAGCACACAACATATAGCAGAGAGGTAAAATGAAAAGGAATACAGAAAGAAGTAAAAAAAAAAAAAACAACCTGATGTTGCAAAGAAAAGACACAAAGGTCGGGGGCGAGGCCAGCCTGGGTCGGGTTGTTCAGTGAAGGACGCACAGTGAGGACGCAGGCCTCGTGAGGCCTGGTGACTTGAGGGCCCTGTTGTGCTTTCCTGGGGGAAGGCCACTGTGACAAGGATTAGAAAAAGTCAGTCAATTTTGTCCTGCTGTGTATAATTACCTCTCCATCTATTTATAAAGCCTTGAGGAATTAAAGCAATTATTCATCCTAAAAACACCGTGGGCAGTGACGCCTCCAAAGATAGCTACTGCATAACCCCTCCGCCACTCTCCTGCAGCCCCGCCTGTGCTGCGCTTTCACCATGGGGGAGGCAGCGCAGGTGCAGAGGCCATGCGACCATCCCAGGGTCTCAAGAGGTCTCCCAGATCCAGGACTCAGGCAAGTCCCTCCACCGCTCTGCGTCTTGAAGTCTTCATCTGTAAGTGGGGATGTGACTCTGTCTGTCTCTCTCGGGTGCTGGGAAGGTTACACATGGCTAGATGTATATGCAGTCACTAAGAATATTTAGTAGATGTTGCCAGTTGACTGAAATCAACCTGGACTCTGCCCCTGCTCCCCAAACCACCCTCTCCTGGCCGCGCAATCCTTCAGCTGCTCAGGCTGATTCTTGGAGTCATCTTGGATTTATCTCTCCCTCTCACACCTCACATTTAATCCACCAGCTAATGCTGTGGGCTCCAGCTTCAAAATGCGTGTGGAAGCTGCCCTGCCCCCTCCTCCATCACGACCACCCTATTCTGACCCTGACAGTCCCAGCCCCTTCCTCCCTCAGCCACAGGGCTCTAGCTCCAGCTGCTGGGTGGAGGCAGGGCTTGCTGTTGCTTTGGGGACTTCGCTCTTTGCTGTTCCTTCTGGAATGCACGTCCCCACACACCTGCCTGCTAACATGCTCTCCCGTAAGCCTTGCTCCAAGGGCACCTCTTCAGTGAAGCTGCCCTGACTACTGCCACCCACATCACCCCCTCACGGGCTACCCCACTTCCCTGGATCATTTTTATCCATAGTGTGTATTCCCCTCTGACACACCATGTCATTTATTTTTTCATCTTTTCGCTGAACTGTTCTTCTCTCTAGAATGGCGGTTCTCAACCATGGGCTATCTGTCAGTATCTAGAGACATTTGGAGTGATCATAACTAGGGGTGGGGTGTTCCAGGCACCCAGTGGCCACAGGCAGGAGTGCACAGGATTAAGAACACCCACCCGAAGAACCCCCACCCCAGATGGCAACACAGAAGAGGTTGAGAAACCCTCACCCAGACTGTAAGCCCTGCGAGGGCAAGGGCCCCTCCCCTGTTTTGATCACTGCAACATCTCCAGCACCCAGAACAGGGCTTGACGTCATGGATGCCCAGTAAATGGGGAACAAACAGAGACTGGTACATACACAGAACTGGGGAAATGTTGGTCATTATTATCATTATTTCTCATGGGTTTGTATTGTTTCTGTGCCTCAGGTTTTCAGGAAGGTCTCTGCTTTTCCCCTGGGCAGTGCAACAGAGGGAAAGAGTGTTGGACGTGGAATCAGAGACCCCTGTCTGAGCCCCAGCTTGGCCATTATGAGCTGTGTCGCTCTGGGAAACTCACTTAACCTCTCTGAGGTTTTGTTTCCTCATTTGTTGAGTTGGAATACAATTTGTTTTCTTCCTCATCTTGCAAGCTGGTGAGATGAGCAAATATGATGATATGTCAGAATGCTTGTAAGTACTAAATACCTTTCAGTTATTGTCATAATGTGGTCCCTCCTGCAAAATGGAAAAAGCAATTGATTTTACCGTGGCTGACAATCTTACATTGGTTGTGAGGAGCCTATTATTCATAATTTCAGTGTGTTTCCATTTCTGCCCATATGGCACTCCTCCCTTACACAGGTATCTTGAGACAAGAAAAGGAGCAGGTGGCCTTTAAAATACATTGCACATAACACATGCATTTCACTGAACAGCTTTTTGCATTTAAAATGCAGACAATATGCTCAAAATAGCACTAATAAATTTTCTATCTTGAGTAATGTATCTCAGACATATACCAAGGGAAAATAATTAAAGAAAAACTCAATAAAATAGAGATCATAAAAAGGGGGGTTTATAAATCAAGAGAGTGGGCTTCTAGCCATTCTCAATACAGCCTTTGAGTGCAAGGATCCCAGATGTTTGATTTGGACACATGGAATCTTGCAATAGGATAGCGTACTTCTTATGAATGAAACATCAAAAGGCATACGGCAGTAGATGCAATCATGTTGGCAAACATGTGTCTTGGAGAGCAGAAATGGCCAGCTGAATGCTTCCTTCCTCACTCGTGAAGTCAGGAGTAAAGCTCGAGGGAGTGCCTTCCGCCCTGTTGGCAATGAATGGCCTCTCCTGACAGATGGCCCAAGGGCCTTTGGCTAAAGATTTGCAACATCAAAGAGTGAGTGGCATGGCCTGGCCAGCCACCTGAGACAACGTACTTTGTTCCAGAACGTGGTTCATAGTTTCACCTTTCTGGCTCAGTGGGGATTAAGATTGAAAGAGGCTTTGGAGACGTTGATAACAGATGAATGTAAATATTATTTACCTAGCAACGTGACACTTTTTTTCTTCTTTTTTTGGCTCTTTCATGGAGTCATTACTCTTTCCCTTGAGTTGTCAGTTCCTTCATTTAGTCTATTCCTTCAATAATTATTGATCAAATCATTATTTGTGCGGGGCAGTGTTCTAAGTCCCAAGAATTTTGTGTTAAACCAGTACCCTGCCCTCATAACACCTATAATCTAGAGACATCAAACAGTGAGCACAGGAATAAGCAGTATACTTTCAGAATGTAGTCAGTGCTCTCAAGGGAGGAGATTATGATGTAACAGAGTTTCTTTTCACCTCAGAGGAGGGCCATTAAGAAGGGCCAGTCAGGACAGGTGATGCTGGCAAGAAGGGAGCCAGCCTGTGACGTACTGGGAAGACAGGCAGAGAGACTATACGTTCAAAGGGTGTGAGGCAGGCATGAGTTCGCAGAAAGTGTGCCAAGGTCCTGGAGCACAGTGAGTGAGGGGGAACAAAGACAGGGAGGTGCTAAAGGGTCAGGAGGGGCCAGACCCTCTGGAGCACTGATGACTATGCTGTGGAATGAATTTGGATGTTGTTTAAGGGGAATAGGAAGTCATTGAACTATTTTAAGTAGAGAAGTGGGATGTACTGATTTACCTTATGAACAGCGTTCTCTAGCTGCTTTGAGAGAATGGACTATAGTGGGATGATATAGTTTGGATGTTTGTCCTCTCCAAACCTTGTGTTGAAATGTGATGCTCAGTGTTGGAGGTGGGGTCTGGTGGGAGATGATTGGGTCATGGAGCAGATCCTTCATGAATGGCTAGTGACATCCCCTTGGTGGTGAGTGAGTTCTCCGTCTGGTAGTTCACATGAGGTCTGCCTGTTTAAAAGAGTGTGGCGGTCAAGTGCAGTGGCTCATGCCTGTGATCCTAACACTTTGGGAGGTAAAGGCAGGAGGATCCCTTGAGCTCAGGAGTTCAACACCAGCCTGGGCAACAGGGTGAAACCCATTTCTACTAAAAATAGAAATATTAGCCGGGTGTGATGGCACGCCACCTATAGTTTCAGCTACCTGGGAGGCTGAGGTGGGAGGATCACTTGAGCCCAGGAGGCGGAGGTTGCAGTGAGCCAAGATTGTGTCAGTGCACTCCAGCCTGGGCAACAAAGCCAGGCCCCATCTCAACAAAAAAAAAAAGAGTGCGGCACCTCTTCCCTCCCACTCTTGCTCCCTCTCTCGCCATGTAAGGCACAGGCTGCTTCTTCGTCTTCCACCGTGATTGTGAGCTTCCAGAGGCCTCACCAGGAGCAGATGTGAGCAAATTAAACCTCTTTTCTTTATAAATTACCCATATTTAGGTATTTCTTTATAGCTACTACAAGGGGGAAAGGGAAAGCAGGGAGATCAGTGGTGCTTTCACACTAGTACAGTAATAGAGCAGCAACTTGGACCAGGGTGGTGGCTGAGGAGACAGGATCATGGCTTTGAGATACACTCTGAGGAAGAAAAGTAGGCCTTGCTGATAGAATAGTCACAAACTGTAATGGAAAGGGTAAATTCAAGGATGTCTCCTGGGTTTTTGGCTTAAGTATCTGGATACAGAGATATGGAAGACTGGGAAGTATATGCATATATACTCCAAATGGGTTTGCAGTATATATGTATGCAGTCAACAATTCTGTCTTGCATGTGTGAAATTTAGACACCTGTTAGACATCTGCATACAGGGCCAGGCACAGTGGCTCACTCCTGTAATCCCAACACGTTGGGAGGCCAAGGTGGGTGGATCACTTGAGGTTAGGAGTTTGAGAGCCTGGTCAACATGGTAAAACTCTGTCTTTACTAAAAATACAAAAATTAGCTGGGTGTGGTGGTGTGCACCTGTAATCCCAGCTACTCAGGAGGCTGAGGCACGAGAATCACTTGAACCTGGGAGGTAGAGGTTGCAGCAAGCCAAGATCATACCACTGCACTCTAGCCAGGGTGACAAAGCAAGACTCCATCTCAAAAAAAAAAACAAAAAAGACATTTGTGTAGAGATGTTAGGTTGGCAGTTGGGTAACAGTCTTGAGTTTCAGGGCAAGGTCAGGACCAGAAATGAAGATCTGGGATTCATTAGCATGTAGATCATATTCAGAGCCACAATAATAGATGAAATAACTGAGGAAGAGAGTTAGAGAAGAGGGGCTAAGAGCAAACACAGGAACATGCCAGCATTTAGAGGACGATGGAGAAGGAGGAGACGGCAGAGATGTCAATAGAAGGAAAAGCAAAAGGGTGTTATCACAGAAGGTGACGACAGAATATGTCACAAAGAGGAGTATGTTTGGAAGTGTCAAATGCTGTTATCACAGGCTATAGAAGTAAACACAAAGTTCTCTTGGAATATCGAGGATGAGCTGCCTCTAGTATGTGTGAAACCCAAATATTTGTTGTGGGACCCCTGTCTATATATGCAATGTTATTTAAAAATATACTACATATTATTGGGCTTATGTGGGATATAGTGATTTATTGATGAAAATTTAGAATAATGGGTATGAAGAGATGATTTTGGATTTGTTTATGAGCCAGTTAGTGCATCTGAAGATTCTTTATCCTATGTCTAATGTGAGTGTGTTTTCCTAAATCAGTGCATCAGTGCCATTCTGGAGCCCAAATCACACATGATTCCGTGAAAGAAACTCTGTGCTGGCCAGAAGATGCACTCACTCTCCAGGCTTTCCTGCATGGGCCCTCACCATGGAGTCCTGGACACTTGGGGCATCTGGTTGACCACATGCTTGGAAGAGCACCAAAGAAGGTCTTGGTTCTCAAGCCTCCAACTTCTCCTTAGAAAGAATTGACTACCTGTCTATCCTCCAACTTTTCTGGCTGCTACCAGAGGGTCTGGCCTATAACCATCTGTGTCAAAGAGCTGACAGGGCCTGACATTCACTTGGACCCTAGGGGTGACAGAGAGCAAAGCAAAAGTTTGAAAGAGTATGCAGTCTGAATGAGCATGCAGGCCTTTGCCACAGCTCCCCTTCCCAGCTCAGTGCAGAGCAAGCAGGAGATAAACTGCTCTGAGCTTCTCTGTGAGGAGAGAAGAAATGGACTACACATCTAGCACCCCAACTTTTCTGACAACTACTAGAAGGACTGACTCCTGACTCACCTATCTCAGGGCACGATGGTACTTGGCACACTCTAGTCTCCTGGGGCCACCAAGAACAAGAATAGCACTTTGGACAAACACACTGGTTTGAGAGGCATCCAGAATCTCTGACTGGGCTGTGAGGACGCTCATCTGTGAAGATTAAGGGAGCCGGCTATTTTATCAAATGTGCAGAAACCAACACAGTCAAAGACAATGAGCAAGCAGGAAATACGTTATAAATGAAAGAACAAGATAAATCTTCAGAAACTGACCCAAATGGAATGGAGATTTGTGATTTACCAGTGAGCAAAGATGCTCAGTGAGATCAGGAGAGTAATGCATGAATGAAGCAAGAACTTAAACCAAAAAGGTAGAAGATATTAAAAAGTGCCAAACAGAAATCACAGAGCTGAAGAATATAATAAAAGAATAGAAAAATTTAATAGAGGGGTTCTATAGCAGACTAGGTCAACTGAAAGAAAGGATTAGTGAACTCGACCCATCATTGGCAATCATTCAGTCACAGCATTAAAAAGAAAAAAGAATGAAGGGCCGGGTGCAGTGGCTCACGCCTGTAATCCCAAAACTTTGGGAGGCTGAGGTGGGCAGATCACGAGATCAGGAGATCGAGACCATCCTGGCTAACATGGTGAAACCCCGTCTTTACTAAAAATACAAAAAAATTAGCAGGGTGTGGTGACACACGCCTATAATCCCAGCTACTCAGGAAGCTGAGGAAGGAAAATCGCTTGAACTGGGGAGGCTGAGATTACAGTGAGCTGAAATTGCACCACTGCACTGTAGCCTGGGCGACAGATCAAGACTCTGTCTTAAAAAAAAAAAAAGAACGATAAAGAGTGAAGATACCTTAAAAAACTTATGAACACCATCCAGCAGACAGACCTATATATGCATTATGAGACACTCAGACATTATGATATCAGTAACACAGAATGTGGAAGGAGGAGAGGCAAAATTGTAGAGCACTTCTATAGAAATGTTATCAGCTTAACCTGTTATAAATATATGTTATGTAAGCCCCTGGTAACCACAAAGAAACTACCTATAGAAATTACACAAAAGGAAAAGAGAAAAGTAACAAAGCCCATCAATGCAAAACAACAAAACGAAAACAAGCAAACAAAACCCAACAATGAAACACAAAGGAAGACAGCAAGAGAGAAAAAGAGGGACAAAAGAACTACAAGACAAACAGTAAACAATTTTTTATAAAAATGGCAATATGGTGGTTCATGCCTGTAATCCCAGCACTTAGGAAGGCCAAGACGGGCAGATCACTCGAGGTCAGGAGTTTGACACCAACCTGGCCAACATGGTGAAACCTGGTCTCCACTAGAAATACACAAAATTTAGCCAGGCGTGGTGGCAGGAGCCTGTAATCCAGCTACCCGGGAGGCTGAAGCACAAGAATCACTTGAACCTGGGAGGTAGAGGTTGCAGTGAGCTGAGACCATGCCACTGCACTGTAGCCTGGACAACAGAGTGAGACTCTGTCTCAAAAAAAAAAAAAAAAAAAAAAAAAAAAAAAGGAGGGGGGGAGGGG
>NW_016820812.1:272742-286596 GCF_001698545.2 Rhinopithecus bieti | reverse complement strand
CATAGTGAAACCCTGTGTCTACTAAAAATACAAAAAATGACCTGGGCGTGGTGGCAGGTGCCCGTAGTCCCAGCTACTTGGGAGGCTGAGGCAGGAGAATGGCATGAACCCGGGAGGTGGAGCTTGCAGTGAGCCGAGATCGCGCCATTGCACTCCAGCCTGGGCGACAGAGCGAGACTGTGTCTGGAAAAAAAAAAAGGCAATAGTGAATCTTGCCCTTTCAATAATTACTTAAAATGGCTGAGTGCAGTGGCTTATGCCTGTAATCCCAGCACTTTGGGAGGCCAAGGCAGGTAGATCACTAGAGGCCAGGAGTTCAAGACCAGTCTGGCCAACATGACGAAACCCTATCTCTACTAAAAATACAAAAATTAGCTGAGTGTGGTGGCGTGTGCCTGTAATCCCAGCTACTCGGGAGGCTGAGGCAGAGAATAGCTTGAATCTGGGAAGCGGAGGCTTCACTGAGCTGAGATCATGCTGCTGCACTCCAGCCTGGGCAACAGAGCAAGACTTCATCTCAAATAATAATAATAATAATAGTAATAATTACTTAAAATGTAAATGGATTGGCCGGGCTCATGCCTGTAATCTCAGCACTTTGGGAGGCTGAGGCAGGAGGAACATGAGGTCCGGAGTTCAAGACCAGCCTGGTCAACATGGTGAAACCCCGTCTCTACTAAAAATACAAAAATTAGCTGGGCATGGTGACGGGCACCTGCAATCCCAGCTACTAGGGAGGCTGAGGCAGGAGAATTGCATAACCAGCATCCGGGAGGCAGAGGTTGCAGTGAGCCAAGATCACACTACTGCACTCCAGCCTGGGCGACAGAGTGATACTCTGTCTCAAAACAAGCAAACAAAAACAATAAAAAACAAAAAACAAAGAAGAAAGAAAGATCTCAAGTAAATGAGATAATGTCATACCTTAAGGAACTAGAAAAAGAACAAACTAAGCCCAAAGTTAGCAGAAGAAAGGAAATTACAAAGATCAGAGCAGAAATAAGTAGGGAATCGAAAAGCAATAGAAAAACCCCAGCAAAATCAGAGGTTTTTTGTTTGTTTGTTTGTTTGTTTGTTTTGAGACAAAGTCTTGCTCTTGTCCCCCAGGCTGGAATGCAATGGTGCGATCCCGGCTCACTGCACCCTCTGCCTCCCGGGTTCAAGCAATTCTCCTGCCTCAGCCTCCCGAGTAGCTCGGATTACAGGTACCTGCCACCACACCCGGTTAATTTTTGTATTTTTAAGTAGAGACGTGGTTTCGCCATGTTGGCTGGGCTGGTTTTGAACTCCTGACCTCAGGTGATCTGCCCACCTGGGCCTCCCAAAGTGCTAGGATTACAGGCATGAGCCACCACGCCCTGTCCAGAGTTGTTTTTTTTTAAAAAAAAGTAGATAAAATCAACATGCCCTTAGACAAAAAAAAAAAAAAAAAGGCAGAATGGATTCAAATAAATGAAATAAAAAATGAGAGAAGACATTACAACGGATATCTGAGAAATAAAAAGGATCATAAAAGACCATTATAAACAATTATATGCCAACATATTGGATAAAGTAGAAGAAATGGATAAATTCCTAGAAGCATGCAACCTACCAAGACTTAATCAAGAAGCAATAGAAAACCTTAACAGATGAGTTACAAATAAGGAGATTGAGGCATTAATCAAAGACCTCCCAAAAAAGAAAAATCGATGGCTTTGTGGTTGAATTCCACCACACATTCAAAGAATAATTAATACTTCTTAAATTCTTTTAAAAATAGAAAAAGAGGAAATACTTCCAAACTCATTTTATGAGGTCAGCATTACCCTGATACCAGAGCCAAAGAAACCACAAGAAAAGGAAACCACATGCCAATATCTCTGATGAACATAGATGCAAAAATCCTGAAGAAAATATTAGCAAAGCAAATTCAATAGCACACTAAAATTTTTATACATTGTGACTAAAGTGAGATTTATCCCTGGGATGCAGGTTTGGTTCAATATATGCAAATAAGTCAATGTCATACACATTAATGGAATGAAAGATAAAAAAAAATGACCATCTCAGCTGGGTGCGGTGGCTCACGCCTGTAATCCCAGCACTTTGGGAGGCCGAGGCGGGTGGATCACGAGGTCAGGAGATCGAGACCATCCTGGCTAACATGGTGAAACCCCGTCTCTACTAAAAATACAAAAAATTAGCCCGGTATGGTGGTGGGCACCTGCAGTCCCAGCTAATCTGGAGGCTGAGGTAGGAGAATGGTGTGAACCCGGGAGGCAGAGCTTGCAGTGAGCCGAGATCGTGCCACTGCACTCCAGCCTGGGCGAAAGAGCGAGACTCTGTCTCAAAAAAAAAAAAAAAAAAAAAAGAAAAGAAATAAAAAAGACCATCTCAATAGATGCAGAAAGTATTTGAAAAAACTCAATATCCATTTATGACAAAAACTCTAAACAAAATATGTATGGAAGGAACTTGCCTTAATCCAATAAAGACCAATTAGGAAAAGTCTGTAACTAACATCATAATCATTGAAGAAAAATTAAAAGCTTCTCCTTTCTTGGTCTCACCATGCCTATTCAACACAATACTAGAAGTCCTAGCCAGAGAAATTAGATAGGAAAAAGAAATAAAAAATATCTAACTTAAAAAGAAACAAGGAAGATTGTCTGTTTGTGGGTGACATGGCCCTACATGTAGAAAATCCTAATAATTCCATTAAAAAGTCAGAACTGATAAATATAGTAAATCTGTAGGATACAAAATCAATATACAAAAATTAATAGCATTTCTTTATACCAATCATGAAATATCTAAAAAGGAAATCAAAGAACAATCTCATTTACAATAGCATAAAAAATATTTAGAAATAAATTTAACCAAGAAGGTGAAAAAAATCTATGCACTGAAACTTATGAAACACTAATGAAAGAAAGTGAAGAAGACACAAATAAATGGAATGATATCTCATCTTAATTAATTGGAAGAATATGGTGTAAACACTTATACTGCCCAAAGTAATCTACATATTGAATGTAATCCCTATCAAAATTCTAATGGCATTTTTCTCAGAAATAGGAAAACACTTCTGAAATTTATATGGAACCACAAAAGACCCTGAATAGCTAAGGTAATCTGGAGAAAGAAGAACAAAGTTAGAGACATCGCACTCCTTGATTTCAAATGATACTGCAAAACTATACTAATGAAAACTTGATGCTATTGGCATAAAAACAGACACATAAACCAATGGAACAAATTAACCCCAAAATAAGCTCACAAAAATATGGCTAATTTTCAACAGGGACTCCAAAAATACACAATGGTGAAAGATAGTCTAAATAAATGGTTTTGGAAAAACTGGATATCCACATGCAAAAGAAAAAAATTAGGCCTTTATCACACCATATACAAAAATCAACTCAAAATGGATTAAAGACTTAAATGTAAGACCTTAAACTCATAAAACTCCTACAAGGAAACATAGAGAAAAATCTCCTTGAAGATTCGAAGATGAATGTTTTGTTTTTTGATAAAGACTTTTATGATGATCTGCTTCCACTTAATGAATAAAGTCCACTTAATGTCTTGGCAATGATTTTTTTGGATGTAACACCAAATGCACAAGCAACAAATGCAAAAATAAACAAGTGGGACTAGATTAAACTAGAAGCTTCTGTGCAGGAAAGGAATGAACAATGAAATGAAAAAGCAACTAACAGAATGGGAGAAAAGACAACCCGTATATCTGATAAGGGCGTTAGTATACAAAATACATAAGGAACACATATAACTCTATAGCAAAAGATGAAAAACCTGATTAAAAATGGTCAAAGGACTTGAACAGACATTTTTCGAAAGAGGACATACATACAAATGGCCAATAGGTATACGAAAAGATACTCAATATCACTATCATCAGGGAAATGCAAATCAAAACGAGAATGAGATTTCATCTCACATCTGTTAGGGTGGCTATTATCAAAAACAGAGTTAGGCCAGGCGCGGTGGCTCACACCTGTAATCCCAGCACTTTGGGAGGCTGAGGCCTGCGGATCACGAGGTCAGGAGATGGAGACCATCCTGGCTAACATGGTGAAAACCAGTCTCTACTCAAAAAAAAAAAAAAAAAAAAATTTAGCCAGGTGTGGTGGCGGGCGCCTGTAGTCCTGGCTACTCAGGATACTGAGGCAGGAGAATAGCGTGAACCCAGGAGGCGGAGCTTGCAGTGAGTTGAGATGGCGCCACTGCACTCCAGCCTGGGCGACAGAGCGAGACTCCATCTGAAAAAAAAAATGGTTTTGATGGTAAACTTTGTTATGCATATTTTACCACAATACAAAACATGGATTAACTGATCACTGATGTGCCCCGTACTATGGAGTGGTGGAGCCCAAAGGAGAGCAGCACAGCCTCTCAAACGGGAATAGGCTCAGTTCCTTCATAACCAGGCAGGAAACACTCAAACGCGGTCCTCCTCGGCTTTGTGGAGTCTCTTATTCCTTTGGAGGTCTTACCTGGCGGCCGGGAGGTAGACCCGTGTTGTTCAGCAACAGGGGCGGATGATTCTGTGTCCTGGCAGTGAGAGCAACTGCTCTGTCATTGTCCAAGGTTCACCAGCTCAGGCTCAGGCGTTATCAACAGAGATTCACTCAAAATGCTGGACTGTAATTTGCCAAGGCCTGCAGAGGTAAATTCCCTCTGCAGCTACCTTCCCTCCCTCTGCAGGCATCAGTTTCCTCTTGGCAGTGCCCTCCACCATTTGAAGTTCATGCTCCTTGATGGAGAAAACGAGCAAAATATGAGTGGCGTCCGCAGTGTTCATGCTGTCGTTTCTGCTGACAAGTGGTGGGCCCTGCACGCCTCTCCTCCTGGTCCTCAGGATGAGGAACACCCTTTGTGTTGTTCTGAACAGCTTCATAGGCCTCAGCTCCTTCCAACCTGGACCCCAGCTGGCACAACCTGGCAGTCTGAGTCACTCCACTCCCCTCACCTCTGAGGAGCAGAGACAAGAGGCTACGTTCCAGAATCCTACAGAGATGGCAGTGTCACTGCCAACGTCAACCTGGTCTTGGGCCAGCTCCTATTGTAGAGACTTCCAGGAATCTGAATGACTAGGGGAGGGCTCCTCAGGCCTGTCATGTCACTCCAGTATCATCCAGTGCTTACAGCAACAGCCTGTGTCCTCAAAGAGTCACAGTCAATGCAGGTGCCTTTCTCACTTGAAAATCAGCCTTCTTGGTTCTCCGTCTCCAAATATCCAACACCCTTCTCACCACTGTGAAGATTTTCCTAGATGTCTTTCAGTCTCAACATCCCAGATTAGTTTGGTTGACGTTAACTTGAAGTTGGAGAAATAGGCCATGCTGGTACCTAGTTAGTTCAATTTCCATTGGAGATCTTGAATTTTAGGTTTTCCTCCAGAAAAAGAGGGAGGAGCTTTGAGAGGCGGCAGAAGGTGTCATGGATGGAGCTGCCTGGGGGAGGTGAAGCTGTGCCAGGAATCTAACTCCTAAAGTTCCACACAAATTGGCTTTGCAATCAGTTGGTGATGGTTTTAGGACATCTGTAGGGGAAGGGGAACACAAAGCATCAAGATCAGGGTAAATCACGATCTCGCTGGAGACCACTCATGCTGGCAGGCCTCTTGCTACGAAGTTGATTGGCTACTGGACCGGGTGGGGTTTGGGGCAGGGGAGGGGAGAGTATGCAGATTAGAGAGAAGCCTAGGGAAATTGAAAAATATTTTGGAAAAGCTGCCAAGGAAAATGAGAAAGGGAGGTGATGACACTGGGTAAAGAGGGGTGCCGTGCTGTGCACTGCGAGTGGGCATGTAAGAGGGTGCAGCCACTGCGGAAAACAGGATGGTGCTTCTGCAAGAAATTAAATATAGAATCACCACATGATCCAGCAGTCCCACTTCTGAGTATATCCAGAAGAACTGAAAGCAGAGTCTCCGAGAGATATTTGCACACCCATGTTCACAGCAACATTATTCACGACAGCAAAGAGGCAGAAGCAAGCCGAGTGTGCATCCCAAGTGTCCATTGGAAGACGAATGAATAAAGAAGGTGTGCTACATCCATACAATGGATATGATTCAGTCTTAAAAAGAAAAGAAATTCTGACATACGCTGCAGCGTGGATGAAGCCGGAGGCCGTGATGCTCTGTGAAATAAGCCAGTCACTAAACGAAAAATACTGTGTGGTTTTATTAATATGAGGTACTCAGGGAAGTCAAGTTCACAGAGACAGAAAGTAGAATACTGGGTGCCAGGGACTGTGGTGGGTGGGGAGAATGAGGAGTTAGTGCTTGATGGGAACAGAGTTTCAGTCTGGGAAGGTACAAAGAGTTACAGAGATGGATGGTGGTGACGATTGCACAACAATGTGAATGTACTTAGTGCCACTGACCTGTATGCTTGAAAATGGTTTAAATGGTAGTTTTCTTTAAGAGATGGGGTCTTGGCTGGGTGTGGTCGTTCACGCCTGTAATCCCAGCACTTTGGGAGGCCACAGCAGGCGGATCACGAGGTCAGGAGATTGAGACCATCCTGGCTAACACAGTGAAACACCGTCTCTACTAAAATACAAAAAAATTAACTGGGTGTGGTGGCGGGCGCCTGTAGTCCCAGCTAGTCAGGAGGCCGAGGCAGGAGAATAGCACGAACCTGGGAGGCAGAGCTTGCAGTGAGCCAAGATTGCACCACTGCACTCCAGCCTATGTGACAGAGCTAGACTCCGTCTCAANATATGAGGTACTCAGGGAAGTCAAGTTCACAGAGACAGAAAGTAGAATACTGGGTGCCAGGGACTGTGGTGGGTGGGGAGAATGAGGAGTTAGTGCTTGATGGGAACAGAGTTTCAGTCTGGGAAGGTACAAAGAGTTACAGAGATGGATGGTGGTGACGATTGCACAACAATGTGAATGTACTTAGTGCCACTGACCTGTATGCTTGAAAATGGTTTAAATGGTAGTTTTCTTTAAGAGATGGGGTCTTGGCTGGGTGTGGTCGTTCACGCCTGTAATCCCAGCACTTTGGGAGGCCACAGCAGGCGGATCACGAGGTCAGGAGATTGAGACCATCCTGGCTAACACAGTGAAACACCGTCTCTACTAAAAATACAAAAAAATTAACTGGGTGTGGTGGCGGGCGCCTGTAGTCCCAGCTAGTCAGGAGGCCGAGGCAGGAGAATAGCACGAACCTGGGAGGCAGAGCTTGCAGTGAGCCAAGATTGCACCACTGCACTCCAGCCTATGTGACAGAGCTAGACTCCGTCTCAAAAAAAAAAAAAAAAAAAAAAAAAAAAAAGAATGGGGTCTCAAAACGTTGCCCGGGCTGGGGTGCGGAGATTTTTTACAGTTTCCGTCATAGTGCACTGCAGCCTCCAACTCCTAACCTCACAGAATTTTCCTGCCTCAGCCTCTGAAGTACCTGGGACCATAGGCATAGGCCACTGTGCCAGCTCAAAATGGTAAATTTTATGTTGTGTATATTTTACTATGATAAAAACAGTTTAATTTGTTTTCAAAATGGGTGCTAGCCTGGGTGCGGTGGCTCACACCTGTAATCCCAGCACTTTGGGAGGCCGAGGCGGGCGGATCACAAGGTCAGGAGATCAAGACCAGCCTGGCCAACATGGTGAAACCGCATCTCTACAAAATTTGGCCAGATGTGGTGGCAGGCACCTGTAGTCTCAGCTACTTGGGAGGCTGAGGCAGGAGAATGGTGTGAACCCGGGAGGTGGAGGTTGCAGTGAGCTGAGATAGTACCACTGCACTCTAGCCTGGGCCACAGAGAGAGACTCTGTCTCCAAAAAATAAATAAAATAAAATAAAATAAAAAGGGGCGCTAAAGAATACCAGGAGCAGCCTGAATCCTAGGGCCTGGAATCCTAACCTTGGGTCAGAGCTGCTACCTGAGGAGAGGTCTGAAGTCTGGAAGCAGAAGTCCTTACTATCCAAAGACAGAAATGCTAACTATTGATTAGCTGCACACATCTGGTGAGCCCATGTGGGAACGGATTCTGGAGGCAGCTGAAGCATGGGTAGAGCACTTGAGCGTGGTGGTTCCAGCAGCTGAGGTGGGCTCTGCCTTTGCGTTTGGGTTGATAGATGCTGGAGTCCACAGCAGCATGGCCCACACAAAGCCAGGATGCAGAAATGCAGTGAGTAGTGTGGACGACGAATACAGAGATGAAGAACCAGAGCAGACTTTTCCTATGATAACAGCTCGCCATCCCCCAGTGATCTCCCCTACAAGGCCCCAGAAGATGCTTCGTTGGCAAGTGCAAGTGAATAGCAAGGATGCATTTCTGCAGGCCATGTCACTGCTGCCAGGCACTGTGGTTGCAAAGGGCTCCCTGGCAGCGACAGGACGTGAAGTCCTGGAATGGCGGGGCAGAGAGGGTGCTCAAGTGCCACAGCAGGGAATGGGGTACCACAGCAGGTGTGAGGGTGGGCGAGGCTACCAGGATGCTCTGGCCCCTTGCAGGAGAGGTTCAGAGGTGGAGTTGACCATGGGGTTGGTTCTCCAGGACCACAAGCGACAGGCAGTCCGCAGAGGCCCTTGTGATCTGTCTCATAAACCCTGAGCACGATGGAGGCTTGACCTGATCTGTCATGCGAGAGTCACCCCCACCCCAAGCCCAGCATTGAGTCAGCCACAGACACAGAGCCCCATGTGAAAAAACAGGCCAGATGCACTGTTGTTGGGGACCGCGGATGTTTCCAAAAACAGCCTCGGGCAGCTCCCCATCCCTGCATGGGGGCTGCACCCATCTGGAGGTGATATATATTTCCTTTCCCCCAAATATCAGAAGTGGCCTTGGGACTCAATTCGGTCAATAGAAAACAGAGGAAATGATGTGGAGCCAGTTTCCCACAGGTAATGTAAAATTTTCTAGTAAATGCATTTAAAAAGCAAAAAGAAACAGGTGAAATTAATTTCAATATATTTTACTTATACCCAGTGTGTGCAAATATCATTTTAACCTGTAAGTGTGAGTGAGATTTTATGTCCTTTCTTCGCATTTAGTCTTCAAAGTCCAGTGAGTATTTTGCACCTGCAGGACATCTCAGTCGGGCCAGGTACACATCAAGTGCCGCATGGCCATGCATGGCTGGTAGCTAGCACAGTGGATGGCAGCAGAAGAATCCGTGAGTTTTGAATGTTGTGTCAGTGGCACAGCATCCAGCCTGGCTCTCCAGCCCTCTTGGAGGTTTTGTAAGCTATCCAATATCCTCTTAATACATTTCTGTTCCTTTTAAATCACCCAGAGTGAGTGTCTGTTGCTTGCAAGAGAGCTCTGATTAATACAACCCCCTACTAGTTTAATGATTTCCTAGATGTAGGAACGAGGTTACATAAATACATAATTTTACTTGCTAGAATACTGATTTTTTAATATTAGATGTTTCTCCAGTGTTAACATGGCTTCTATAATGTTCCCTTCATAGACACTAAAAGAAAGAAATGATAAAATATACCCAAAAACAGTTTTTGAAAGGTTGGTCACTATCTTCAGAGGAAAAAAAATGCACCTTATAGCAAATACACATGCACATTTGTAGATGTCCTGTCCAATCCTGGGTGACAGTGAGACAGATGAGAGCTGTCAGAGAGTGCAGCATCTGGGTACCGACTGCAGCCTGGTTCCCACTCTCGTTTCTTCAGTTGCTCCCCACTTCTTGGTCTAGGAACAGGCATCAATTTATTTCATCCCTCCGACCCTCTCCCAAAGCTCCACTTCCCTTCCAGCACCTTCCATTCCTTCTGCATCCCATGCTCATGGTGGGCTCCTGATGGGGCAGTCTCCCCTGCTGCCTCCACTTCCCAGCCTCAACCCCAGGCTCTGCTGCCACTCGAACTGCTGCCCTCTCAGCTACAACATGCTCTGGAAACCAGAACCGTGGGAGTGGTTGTCAGCTCCTCTTTCTCCCATTCACCTCTCATATTTGATTAACCATTAAAATCTTACCGCATTTCACCAAGTTTCAAATATTGATGGGCCGCATCTCCTTTTCCCTCCTCCATCAGTGGTCTAGTCCGAAGCCTCCACATTTCCTGCATTGAGTCCACAATCATTGGGAGGAGGTGCTTAGAGCCCTATTCCAGGTATCCCATAGTCTGAAGCCCTTTGCTGCCTTTCTGTCGTCCCAGAGATGCATCCTCATGCCTCAGCAGGCACAGGGCCCTTGGTGACTCACTCCCGTGGCCCCCTGTCCCGACCTGCAGGACAGTCGAACAGACCCTGGAAGGGGGAGTGGGAATGGAGGAGACAAGAAAACACGAGAAATGGAGACAAGACAAATAGCCTGATCAAGTCTCGTTTATTGAGTGTAGGGTCATGCCTTATATAGGCTGGCAGGGGAAGAGGTTGGGCCAGGGCGGTGATGGGGGGCCGGGTCTTCTCAAATTACAATCGCGCATGTGCCGTGGGTTTGTACTTTTCCCGGGCGCGGGATCACGCCTGCGCCCTGGGCTGCATATCTTCCTGGGCGGGAAAATGTTTGCGGGAGCGCGGGAAAGGTTGGGGCGCGCGGGAAAGGTTGGCGCGCGTGGGAGAAACTTAGGCGCGCGCGGGAAAAGCTTTGGGCGCGCGCGGGAAGGGTTTGTAAATAAAGAACCCGGAAATGTGCCGTCTTGTCTCCACTTTGCGGAGATCAAGCAACAGAGGTCGGCTAATGCCGGGCCTCATGGCTCCGGACAGCCCCCTAGCCCCCTCCTGCCTCCCAGCAGTCTGGGGACGGAGCGGTCTGTGGTGTGTTTCAGGCCTCCCCTCTGCCTGGAGTTCCCACCTGCCTCTGTAGAGAATTCCTATCACTTCTGGAAGGCTCACATCAGGAATCGCCTTCCCAGGGAGCCTCACTTTTTTTTTTTTTTTTTTTTGAGATGGAGTTTCGCTCTTGTTTCCCAGGCTGGAGTGTAATGGCACAGTCTTGGCTCACTGCAACCTCCGCCTCTCGGGTTCAAGCGATTCTCCTGCCTCAGTCTCCTAAGTAGCTGGGATTACAGGCACCTGCCACCACACCCAGCTAATTTTTGTATTTTTTTTTTTTTTTTTTTAGTGGAGACAGGGTTTCACCATGTTGGCCAGGCTGGTCTTGAACTCCTGGCCTCAGGTGATCCACCCACCTCGGCCTCCCAAAGTGCTAGGATTACAGGTGTGAGCCACCGCACCTGGCCCATCAGAACCATTTCTAAGTGCACAGTTCCATGGCATTAAGCACATTCACGCCATGTACTGCCATCACCACCATCCATCTCTTGAAAGCTCTAGGGAGTTCATATTAGTGGAATCATACCGTATTTGTCTTTTGGTGAAGGGTTTATTTCACAAAGCATAACGTCCTCAAGGTTCATCCATGTTGTAGCATGTGTCAGAGTTTCCTTCCTTTTCATGGCTGAATAACATTCCATTGCACGGATGTAGCACGTTTTGCTCATCCAGTCATCCATCAGTGGACACTTGGGCTGCTTCCACCTCTGGCTGTTGTCAACAGTGCTGCTGAGCACGCGGGTGCAGGTACCAGTTAGCGTCTGTGGTTGTTGGGGGAGGGGGACGGTCATTGTAAAGGCACTCATTCGTTCCTGCCATTGAAGGAGCTCCTGAAACTCTTGGGTACAGGGCCCTAATATTTCTCTATTGCCATGCACCAAATGCTGTGTGAAGTCCTTGAAGTTCTTTTCTATATACGATCTCATGTAATTCTCCAAACAACCCCGGGGGTTGGTGGGGGTCTCGTTTTACTTTACAGCTAAGGCTCGGGTTGGAAACTTGCCAAGGCCCTGTGTGGGAAGGAACAGACCCTCATGCCAACCGAGCTGGGCTGAGCCAAGACCAGTCTTGGGTGTGTCAGACTTCCCTGCCCGTTGAGTGAGTCTTCTGCAACCTTTGTAAAGTGCAGGCTCTGTCTCAGCAGGTCCAGGGCCTGAGACTGCATTTCATAAGTCCCCTGCCAGGTGACACTGACTCTGCTGTGGGACAACGCCATCAGCAGCAAGGTCCTGTAACCACTGCTCTTGGGACCATCTTCCCTATTCACTCAGACTGCAGACTTGCTGGTGTGCAGCCACAGCTTTCCAAGCAACAGAGAGACCCAGGAAAGGAATCCTTTGTGTGGCTGAAAACAGTGCCTCCCCAAGCCCACATCGTCTTTACTTGCAACTGCCAAGGCCACATGGAGAGGCTTGCCCTTGGCCCTACAAATCTGCTGTTCACAAGGGGTGATGCTAAGCTCCTGGACCCACAGCACATTGATTCTATCAGATAAACGATGAATTCACATCTGCTTGGTTGAAGGGTTGTTAAGAAGTCTTGAAAGCACCAGGATTTTTAGGTAGCAAGTTGGCACAGGGGACCCCCTGAAGACAAGGCGAATGAACTGAAAACCACAAATTGTTCCTGGGCCAGAAAGAGCCCTCTGTTCCCTTTGGGGTCCTTGGAGATGCTTGGAAGGCTCTGGTCAGGGCCATGGGAGCTGGATGTGGCCATGCCGATCACTCAACAGGATGACCAGGCTGCGCACTAGGCCTGCTGGCGGATGCTGCAGATACTTGGGATGACTCTTGGCAAGGGAGGTGGCCTCTCTCCGCTGTGTTTTTCCCTTCTTTTCCTTGTATTGCCTCACAGAATGCTACTGCAGGGGGTGTTTAGGGATCTCCTGGCCCCCTCCTCTCATTCTTACAGATGCAGCAACAGAGGTGCTGAGGGTGAGATCACCTCTCCGGCAAAACAGACCAGACTTGCACTTGTTCCTGACTCTGAGCTCAGCACTCTCTCCACTCCATAACCAAGGTGCTTTGGAGGGTCAGCTCCATTTAAAGTGTCAGGCAGCACAGCGTAAGGTCAAGGCCGGGTGACTTGGAGTCAGACAGTTTCGGGTTCAAGTCCTCCCGCTAACACTGTTATCTAAGGCAAGTTACTGAAACTCTCTGGGCCTTATTGATGCTTAAAATGGGAGCGGTGGCACCTGGTGTGGGAAACAGTGGGTGGAAGCTGTGAGCCGCAACGGGGAGCTTGGAAGGATGTGGTCAGGCAGTGGGAGGAAGCAGACGCTGCAGGTGCAGCCCTGGAGGGATGGGAGAGCAGGAAGAGGGCAGCCTCCATGAGGAGAATGGGAGGTTGATTTCATGGCTCAGCTTCTTAAAAATCAGAGCATGGTGGTTCTAGCACCAGCTTGGTGCCAGGCAGACCAGGCTGTGAATTCTGGCTCCCCCATTGTGTGGCCTTGGGCAACTTGTCTAATGCTGTTAAAATTTAGTTTCCTCGGCTGGGTGCGGTGGCTCACACCTGTAATCCCAGCATTGTGGGAGGCCGAGGCGGGCGGATCATCAGGTCAGGAGTTCGAGACTAGACTGGTCAACATGGTGAAACCCCATCTCTACTAAAAATACAAAAATTAGGCCAGGTGCAGTGACTCACGCCTGTAATCCCAGCACTTTGGGAGGCTGAGGCAGGCGGATTACGAGGTCAGGAGATTGAGACCATCCTGGCTAACATGGTGAAACCCCGTCTCTAATAAAAATACAAAAAAAATTAGCAGGGCCCGTGGTGGCAGGCACCTGTAGTCCCAGCTACTCGGGAGGCTGAGGCAGGAGAATAGTGTGAACCTGGGAGGCAGACGTTGCAATGAGCCGAGATTGCACCACTGCACTCCAGCTTGGGCGACAGAGCAAGATTTCATCTAAAATTAAAAAAAAAAAAAAAAAAATTAGCATGGTGTGGTGGTGGGCACCTGTAATCCCAGCTACTTGCGAGGCTGAGGCAGGAGAATCACTGAACTGGGGAGGCGAAGATTGCAGTGAACCGAGATCGTGCCATTGCACTCCAGCCTGGGCAGCAAGAGTGAAACTTCGTCTCAAAAAA